>NW_020536355.1:0-48233 GCF_003426905.1 Ctenocephalides felis | reverse complement strand
TACACCTTATCTATGATTATACACTACATATCCTTATACACTTAAAATAAAGCATTAATTTTCTTGATTCTCTAGAAAACTGTTTAGAAATACTTAGCAAAACAACGTTTGCCGGGTCAGCTATTATGTAATAAATTTTTTCGGAGTTGTTAATCTCGTCGATTACTGTCGTAGCGCCGCTGCGCTCTCTCGTTATTGTCAGGGTGCCGACACCCTTACGTTGCTGTTCGCTCCACTCATACTCTTCTTTTATCTATGGCTCCACTGTTATTAGCATTCGTTATCTATGGACATATGTCGTTGATGGTTTCGCATCTCGCATTAGATTCAACAAGGTGTCTGATCTATAGAAAGAGAGTATTGTATTGTATGGTTGTGTTTCAGTCCGATTTGGTTTCAATTCAGTGATTTAGTGCACAATTAATGATCTACATTGGCGATAACGTTATTTGCAAGCTTTTGGTTAGTACTTTCAAGGATTGATAATTTTGCTTATTTATTTAGTACATGACAAAAGCAAAGAACTTTTGACAGCATCTTATTTCACTTTTGCATTGATTTGATGTGAGAAATATTCGTTAATAACGTTCGTTTTTATATTTATAGTTATATTTATTGTTATAAATTTGTTATTTTGATTTAATTTAAAACGTAATGCTCGTCGTATCTGTGATTAATAACTGCGTAGGCAACTTGTTGTTTGTGGATATCGTTTCAAAGGATAGGTTATGGCTAAAACTTATGCTACAATTCCAAATATTTTTTTTTGTGGATACTCATTTACCTTTTTTTATAGTTATATTAAAATAATATTTTTATATCTATTTGAATTACTATTGTATTTTATAATTTCAGATGCCGGTGAGGAAACCCTATTCAACATGTTGGAGGCCCATGTGAATGTTTTATTGTACAAAACCATCCTATATTTAATAACTACATGAGGTAACTTGAGTAAGAGTTTGTGGATGTAAGTACCTCTGTTTTACCATGTTTTTTATCGCGATGGATATATTTCTGATTAGTATGATTAAATGTTCACGAAACACACTTTAAGGCACATGTTATTTGAAGTACATGATTTAAATCTTAGCCATTTGATCTACTATTGAACCTGGATTCTGCAAGTTAATGAAATATGCATCTTTATTTACTAATTTCTGTCAGTAATTGTTGTCTGTTTTAATATGAATTCAGTAGTTAATTTACTATGTACATATTTGCTATTGCCAACAAATATGGTTGATATTCGACACTTTCCATCCTGCTATATATAATTTAAATGGTTAATTTTAATATTAATTTTTCATGGAAAAGACATATTTTTTATTGATTTAATACTTCTTTTTATCTTATGTATTACTTGTTTTCAACCTGTTTAATTTTTTTCATATAGAATCCACATCATGCTTACTGTATGGAAACTGTTTATCCCCTTAAAATTGACAAAAACTTCACTTATTATTCATTTATTTATGTTTTTTCAACGGCGATAGTACAATATATTTACATTTTGAAGTCTACAAATTCTAAACTAAAGAGGTATATGTGAGGAAATAGAGTATTAAGAGTTCATAGATAGCTTTGTATATACATAGCACTTATTATAAACTACAAATTATAACATTAAATAAAAACTAATAAAATTAAACATTTAATAAACTATAAATCACTACTTAAGACAGACTTTTAAGGATTTTTTCTGGCTTGATTTTTATGTTTGTCACCGACAGACCAAGATATCAATCTCAGAAGCAAATTCATTTATTATTTTTGATATTCTGAACATCGGTACATGTGAAACAAATTTGGTTTTAACTGTAGGTATTTCCAAAGTTCAGTTATTATGTAACTTAACGTTTCATATGACAAATTTGATGCGTTTGAGAAGTTCAGGTGCATATAAAGCACCTTTCACAATATTTACTCCATAGCAGAAGGTGAGGTATATTCTTCTAGCATCGAGTGGGGTAATGTTAAGATGGTTGTACATTTGGGGACTGACTTAACAGAATATTGCTCTTGTATCTGCGGAATCTTACATGATTGACAAATTTTTTCTGGACAGATTCAATTCTGTCAATCTGATATTGGTAAATCGGGTCCCAAATTACACATCCATACTCTAATATTGGTCTAACTAAGGTATCAAGTAGTACACTCAGGGTATCATCATTTTGGAAATCTCTACTGTTTCTGAGCAGACCACCGAGTATACTATTTGCCCTTGACACAATATTGTTCAAGTGACCATCGAATGCTAGCTTTCTATCTATATATACTCCCAAATCACGGATACCATCCACCTGCGGAAGTACTTCTGCTATGAAGTATCGATGATTAGAGTAGCTTTTACTGCCGCGACAAAATTTAATAACTGCGCATTTATTCACATTCAATTTAAATTTATTTATTTCATACTATCTAGATAATCGATTTAAGTCTTCCTGGAGTGCACACAAATCACCTTTGTTCCTTATGCCTCTGTATATTTTAGAGTCATCCGCAAATAAAGAAAACTCAGATGAGAAACCATTGCCAATGTCATTCACAGATATACAAAATAGCAATGGTCCAAGATGAGATCCTTGCGGCACTCCTGAAGAGACCGTAAATTTATCTGATTTGGAGTCGATTAATTTCACACATAGTTTTCTACCTCTCAAATAGGATTCAGCTTCTTATTCTTATTCAGCTTCATCGAGATCACATCATGATTAACCAAATCAAAAGCTTTACTAAAGTCTGTGTATATAGTATGTGTTTCCATTCTGTTCTCAAGTTGATGCATTATATATTCCACTTATGTCATGAGATTGGTAGTTGTAGACCTATCTTTATAAAACCGTGTTGTCGATTAATCAGGGTGCTTCTAAACCAAAATTCTATTCTACTAAAAATTAATTTTTCAAATAATTTAGGTAGAACTGATTGAATGCAAATTTGTCTCTAATTACATATATTAGATTTCACGTCTGATTTGAACATGGGGACAGCATATTCGTCTTTCCAGTCAGCTGGAAACACACAGATTGAATAAGCCCCAAAGGCTTTGTTTGTTGATCGTGAGCTTTCTTTAGAGAGTCATCAGCATTTGCATTTTGCTTAAAAGATGAAGTAATATTTTTAACAGCTGTTAATAAATTCTTGGCTTTGTCTAGTCCATCCTTATTGTCAAATGGTTTTGATGCTACTAGGTTTAATGTATGAGCAAAGCATGGCATGTGTTTATTTTTGCCATAAACATTTGTTACTGCTTTATCGATATTAGTGCCATTGTCCGTGATAAACGCTACCACTTTGTCACTTGTGATGTCACATTTTTCTGTCATATTAATAATAACTTGTTCTAAGTAATCAGCATTGTCTGATTCTGTTAGAGCAGTTACACATCTGCAGCCAAAGATAGTGCTTCTACTTCTTGTATTTTTAATTTCAATTTTGCTGAAAGAGCGTTATATTTATCATCAATCATGTAGGTAATAGTTTTTCTGGCTGAAATTTTATAAAGCGGTGCCACTACTTTCATCAAATATTCAAACCCTGTTTTTTCCACAGTATTTAGAGGCAAGCCATCCTTTGCTATCATGAAGACTATTGCATTGGCTAGTTAACCACTTTTACTCTTTTAACACCATTATCTGAAAATTTTAGAAAGAGTTATAATTTTCGATCCTGTATCTTTACATCTCCCTTTCATGAAAATTTATTAAAAAAAATATTTCAGTTTCTTGTTTTACCTCGAAATGATTTTATATTTGTTAAGCAAGATGTCAATGTTAGCTGTTGACTGATACAGAGACAGAAGAAGAAGCCACGCTTTCATTATCCGAATCATTAACAATTTGAGAATCTGAAACTGGCACGATCACTAAAGCCATGTCATCAAAAACCTAAAATAAGAAATATATTACTTTGATTTATTGAACATTAATTCTTATTTTGTTCAAACTCAGTACATAGGAAAACAAAGGATGTGATATAAGAAATACAGGCTCCACTCCGCTCAATTGTCCATCACCATTTCGTGCATTACCACAATTGCCACCACCACTTTCACTCTTCTTTTTGAGACTTACGGTTTGAATTGTTGGATGACGTCTTAATAAATGATTATGCAAGTTTGTTGTGTTTCCCTTAGTTTTTACTTCCTGGTGACAATATTTGCATTTGCCTGCCTCCTGAGTCTTTTATTATGAAATGATTCTAGATATACTTTTACCCGACATGCTGAAAAAATAAATTTTTTCCTCATTAAATTTGATAAACATTGAATTTGTTATAAGATAATCGGGGCTTTATTATTACTTTCTATGTAAACAAAATAAACAATTTGAGGTTATATGGATAAATGGACATAATAGTAGAAGTGTCCAATATTGATTATTCGTAATGTTCGTAATCTAAACGTAAATGAATTACATACATGGTTAGATTTAATGATAACAACTAATAGATCAAACTGAATATAACAGCACGAAAGCAAAAAAACAAAATAAAGCGCTTTACTTCGCGAAGCGCGAAGAAAGTTTTATTTCAAAACAGTGCTTGTTTTATACTAATAAATGTTTCTCCTTCAAATTCTGCCCCATCATATTCATTATCGGTATTTGAGCATATCTTGATTAAACTTTGTAGACCGATAAAAATAATTTATATGCCGTATGCGGTTTGATCATTTCATATTTTGTAAGATAATATTTGCAAAATGCTTTACTTATGTAAATCTAAATAATAAAATAATACTAGAAAAACAATACTTACCTACTTAGGTTCAATTAGTTAATATTCCGCAACAAACACTACATAAAAATTAGTATTTATCTCGCTTTACGAGAATAACTCAATCAATCAACAATAAACAAATGTAATAAATACCAAAAATAAATTATGGCTGGTGGCATGACGCAACTCAGTCCAGTAACAGATACAAAGAAAGAAAAAGTCAAAGACTACAAAAGTAACTTTTTTTATTCAAGACATGCGAAGGAATCTGAACATACAGCCACCTCGCGAGTTTTTGAATAATTAATTCTTTAACCGGCAGCACTCTTATAATATGGATACGTTCAACTGATTGTAAATAGTTTTATGGTTTATACCAAAACAAATCGAATGCCGATTTTCAAGGGTGAAATATCGATTCACCCAATCGATTCAGTACTACATATCGATTTAAAAAATCGATCTTGTTGGCTCCAAAAATCGATTCTTCGATTAATCGATTTCAGATCGTCATTCCTATGCAGGATGAGCATCAGGGGTAAAGGGGTGAATCAGATTTTCAAAATTTAATCAAATTTTAATAACTTCCAGAAAGTAAACAAGAATAGTTTTGTTTGAAACATGAATAACTTTTAATAAGTTGTCATAACTATGTATTGTCTATTTGGAATCTAGGATACAAATCTATAAATTTCTACCCAGTATTATTAATGCATTTAAATTTGCATGTAGTAGTCTAGATTTTAATTTGTGTATATATCGTATAACTCTTACTGACAAATAAAGGTAAATAAATTTTTCTCCCAAATTGTAATTCAGAAGGTGTATAATTTGCCGATTTATGTACGGTGGCACATACATTGTGAATAAAAATTACAAATTTAATATATTTGTATCAATTTGTTTGTGTACTGTTTATATATGAACTAATATTTTGGATAAGATCCTTATGCATACGTTCACATGCACCATTAGATGGTGATGTTGCAATTCTTTTTTCTTAAGTTTAAATAAATTACTATTAAAAGTTGTTTCTAAATTTGACAAAACTTCTTTTAGTAGAATACTATATTTAAAAACAATTTCTGATACAAAAGCTTTCGCAACCATAACGCTTTCTAGATTTGGAATAGGAATTACATCTACAAATTTTGTTAGCTCACAAATTAAAGTTAAGAATTATTTATTTTGATTATCTGATGGGTTCTTTAGTTTTTCTTGATATCTTATTTTTTGATAATTTGCACATTTACTTATGAAATTTCTAAATTTCTCATGTTTGGCCACTTTCACATGTTTTCACTGATATCTCGGCCAAATGATGAGAATTTGGTATTTCTAATTTTCTCGAAAATACCTATAAAATGGCATCAAAATTATTTAAATAGCAGGGTGGGGCCAATTCTGTATGGAAACACGCCCATATACTTTGCTATTAATTAAATAAAACACCACTTATACTATATTCAATATACATATATTTAATGAACATTATTGTTCAAACATATAATTAAGTGCATAATATTACACTAAAAATAAATTTGGAAATATATAAAAAATATTAGGTTG
Source organism: Ctenocephalides felis (assembly GCF_003426905.1). Classification (NCBI taxonomy): domain Eukaryota; kingdom Metazoa; phylum Arthropoda; class Insecta; order Siphonaptera; family Pulicidae; genus Ctenocephalides; species Ctenocephalides felis. The sequence goes on along the minus strand of NW_020536355.1, from coordinate 41,939 downwards.
TCAAATATCTCCCTTCCGCTTTTTTGCTCTTGGTTTATAATACAAAAAGGCGGAAGGGAGATATTTGACAACCTTATATACATTCTTATAAATAATTTATCACTTTACATTCATTATTCCAATTTCAATTATTGACACATTACAAATCTAACATTAACAACAATTAATGTTTTTATAAATCTAATTTAAAACTAATGTTTGTCCCTGAGCCTTGTTGATTGTCATTGCAAATGCCAATCGTATTGGAAATTGTAATTTTTTGAATGGTATTGTAAAATCTGAGAGTATCATAGGAATCCGTGGCAGGAGAACCATTTCTCATTTAAACTTTCCTGTCAAAATTGTTGCTTCTATTATATTACCCTTTATCCTATTTATGACCAAACGTGTACCGTTGCATAACTTCGGCGGATTCAAATTACGGATCAGAATAATTTGTGAACCGATCTTTAACCGTAGATCAATGTGGAGGCATCTCAGGTGCATCTATTGAATTTAAAAACTCCGTGGGATAGTTTACACTTTCATTATCATCCACAACTGTGTCTATCGATTTAAAAGACATGACATCGCCAGGTATTAACTGTTGTATTCTGAAATTAATGTAGTCTACGTCTATATTCTTTGCTGTTAATATCCCCCTTCCACTCAGCCAGTCATGATTCAAATAATTTATTCGTATATTCTGATAAATATTATTAATCAACTCATTTTTTTCCTGATAAATTATGCAGAAATCTTCTTTCAGTTTGATTAATTCCATATTTGTTTCCGGTCGTACTTTGCGCCATTTCCTATATCAATTAGTTGTTCTGAAAACATTTGTGCTGATGGACCTTGCTCCAATCGCACACGCATGTTTATGGTCAATTTAAGTTTTTCAACACTTCGCCACAAAAAGGATTGCTTCAAGCATGCATTGATCTTATCTGCGTAAGTTGATCGAGGTATAACAGGTAAGGTCTGTCTGAAGTCAGCTGACAAAAGTAAGAAAGCACCACCGAAAATCTGATCGCTTCCTTTCAAATCTTGCATAGTTCTATGTAATGCTTCCAAAGAGTATTTATGTGCCGTTGTGCACTATCCCAAATGATGATTGCACTGTTTTTCAATACTGCAGGTATTCCACTATTCTTTTATATATTACATGTCGCATTCTCTTTGTTGTGTATATCTAATGAAAGCTTGAATGTGGAATGTGCTGTTCGTCCTCCTTCCAGCAAAGTAGCCGCAATACCAGACGATGCTACTGCCAATGCTATTTTTTGCAATCTTACTTTTGCAAGAATCAATGATATGACAAACGTTCCTCCTGGGGCGTCCAAGAAAAAGAAACCCCCCTGTTCTGCAGCAACGGTCAGCATAACCCTATCGTAAATAAGCTTCTGTTCTTCTGTCAGTAACTTCTCATTGTTTTCTATAACGCTTGTTAAATTTTCAGTCATAATTTTTCTCTCTTTCTAAATCAATGTTAACAAAATCTGATAGTGGGCGATTTGGTGATTGTAAACCAAAATGATCAAGTTTCAAATTCGAAATTATAAGACACAAATCTTCCAGCAACACTAATGTTTCATTATAAATCTGCGATGTATAGTCTATATTCTGGATTCGATATATTCTTCTAAACATATGTAAAATGCCCTCCGACATATGGTTTTTATATTTTTCCTGCAAATTTTATGCGCGCGATGGGGATAGCACTTTGTTAAAATGATTGCAAATAGTTGCCGAATGTTATTTGGCGTCGAACTCAAGGAAGCATCCGCAAGAGTTAGGTCCCACTGGTTATCGTCTTCCAATAGCTGCAGCTTTCGGCATGCCTCTTTATATGTACTTAATTCTTGGCCATTTACTATTCGCAAAAATTCAAAAGATGTAGGCCCTCGAACGTTCACCATCAGCAGGCTACGCTCGCCCCAATATATCATTTTTCTTGCATAGATTAAAATATTCTGTCAATGTTGTTTTTGGTCCCTCAAGTGCCCTTTGCTGAAAATTTCGTTCTGTGAAGTACCCACGTTGTCCGTTCTCAAGATGAACTGCCAGATGCTGGACAGAAGGGTTTCGTTCATGAATTGGAAATATGCCAAATAGCTTTCAATTACAAATCAAATCAATTTCTACTGGCTCATCAAAGTTACGTAGTCTTATTGTAAAAGTGTGTCCACCATTGTCTTGATTTCTGCGTCGGTACAGCGGATAACCGTCAACGTCCGTGATGGTATCATTAGTTGGAGGCTTCGAAAAATTTTTTTGATTTTATTTATCATATAGCCCACAGAGAAGCTCCAGGAAGACTTAAAAATACAATTATAATAATTCATATTATAATAATACAAGTATACTAATATATGATATAACAGCACATAACATAATATAATTCATAACATTACAATACATAATACACAATAAAAAAACTATCAAATTCTTAACGGTAAAACTAAATTATATATAATGGAAATAACCAGCTTCTAATGATTGGAAAAGCTTATCGTTAATTCCAACATGCAATAGGAAATGCGACAGTAAGTTTCTAAACGTTCGAAGACTCGGCAATATAAATATTTGCCTCCAGAAATAGCAGGCCTTTGGCGACATTTTTATAAAATGTCAATGCGAGGATTTTATCTTCAAATGTGAACTTTCTTCCATTCGGTTTTTTGTATGTTCTCTCAATTTGAATTTTATGACTTGCCCTTAAATTTAACGTTGTTGGAATACAAGAGAATTTTTCAGCACATTTGATGCTCTGCTGAAATTTGTTCCGTAAATTTGTATTTTGTTTATTAATTCTTCGCACCTCCTGTATCAAAATTTTTGATGTTATACATCTTATGGGCTCCAGGTGTCAAGGCATTGCTGCGTTTTTGTTTGACACTCTGCAATAGTTTAGTTTTTAAAAATACCAGTAATAAATATTATTGTAATTTTCAAATACATACTCGTATACCATTGCGAGAAACTGGTGTAAATCTAATTGATGATTTTAGAAACATCCTTTGTCGCTTAGGGGTGCTCCAATTTATTTCGAATTAAATTTATTAAAATAAAAAAGATTACTCAAAAAAAATCTCACTGCATAATTACCTGTGACCGGAATCTCTCTTATATGACAATAGCTCCCTTATGCCTTCCTTCATTTCATTAATTTCATTTGATAATTTGGATAGAGTGTTCATGATACTATCCAACTTGTCTTCTGCGACATATATATTGAGACCAATGAATTTGTTTGTTGGAATTTAAATGATATTTATAAATAGTTTAAATATATAAATTTTAAATAATGTACGCATCTCCATATTGGGACTCTCCTCTACTTCTCCATGTTCAATTTTACATATCACTTCTGCAATAAATATTAACATGAATGTTTTGTTGAATGATATGATATAAAGATATTAAATAATATACCTTTCTCTATATTGGGGCTATCCTCTATTTGTTCGTTTTTCTCCTGTTCACCATCAACACAGGATGTGAACTCTGCCCTCGCTTCATATACTTTTATTAGTTTATAATTTGAAGATGTAGCTACACATCTCCCCGTGATAATTTTCGTATTTCACAGTATCAGGAAGGGGCTTACACCCCTTAATTATTTTATGAACCTTCAATGGAGAAATAGTTTGTTTTCTGGGCATTGAGAGCCCACTAACAAGGTATATTATGTTCACATTTGTCCTCCTTATCGTAAATTTCGACATCCTATGTAGGCTGCGTGTTTGGCGCGAACAATTTCATTATTTGTCCAAAATTAAACTAAAGATGAGTGAAACAATATTTTACAAATTATAAATTTTTTAATGGAAATCTTATCAAGGTAATACTTGCAATTAAAGTATTACCAGGTTGTAGTCTAGTGGTGCACCATGTAGAGAACTCAAAATCCAAAACATATCAATAGAATACTAGTATTGTAGAATGCAACATCTAGTTATACATCTTGAATTTAAAGAATATTCAAATATTCTTATATTCAAATTTCTTATTTCTATTTGGTAGAGTGTTGCATGCCAATCCACTACATAAAAAGCATAGATCGTGTTTTAGTAAATCTAGAAAATTGTTAGAATGTGAGATTTTTTTTAATCATTTTTTAAATCGTCCGAATGATATTGAGCTGTTTAGTTACGTGTGCTACTATGTTACATATAATTTTATTTGCTCATGAGTTTCTTGTTAAGCGAAAATAAATCTAAAAAAACAAACGCGTTAGTAAATCAGTATGTAATGTATTGTAAATTTGTCGGTAGTTTTCTTGATTGTGATTTTTTTCGAAATCAATCAATGTTGTGATAATAAATAATGTGTGATTTAGTCTTTGAATATGTAAAATTAGTTAAAATATACAGCAGTCATGAAGAAACTTTCTTTGTTGAATGCTAACAAAACAAATTTGGAAATAAAATAAATAATTCAGAAATGAAAATAAAATTTATAATAAAGAAAATAATAGGAAATGTTAAGATAATAGATTATGGTAATAGGAGTATTAACAATGGAATGGAAAATTATTACGTACATGAAACAAGAGATAATGAATGAATTGAAGTAAAAGCACTGTTATTGAGGTTCAACAATAACTAACGATAATATAATAACGAAATTGCGAATCTATTGGAACCAGAACAATTAAGTATTTTTGGAAGTGAAACAAAATAGTAAGCAATATGATTAATATTTACTATAATGACTCATTTATTTCAATATGACAGACAATATGAATATTTGAAGAGAGCATAGGTTTGCTTCTACGTAAAATAACATGAGCATATAACATGTCATGGAAGGAATTAACTTTGATTGAGACAAATGCATAACACGATTATTTAGTATATAATACACGGTATATCATATACAATTTTGATTTCGATAGTGTCAGTAATTATGATTTATTTATATTACAATTTTCTTGGTCTATTTGTTGAAAAATCACACATGACTATGAAAAAGGAAATTTGATTTATAATGATCATTGTGATGGCAATGATTTGATGGCTTTATTGTGCCAAACTATTTGAAACATCCAAATAGAAGTTAGTTCCAATCCAGCCAAAGACATTCATGTCTTTATGATTGTGAACTACTCAAAGTAGTTTTCAACCAAATAGAAGAAACCGCCCTGGATTTACATTATTAACCAAATATCAAATTTGAGGCGGATGCAAAGTATGAATACTTCATACTTCAACATTTTTTTATTTAATTTTGGATCTATTTGGCTACTAGATAATTTTTCTTCGAAGATCAATACCAAATGTTAAATAAAATGATATCTATAATTCAGTCGCAGAAGGAATTTTGACACATTTAATAATTTTGAGATATTTAGAAAAGGTGCCATCACAATAAATAGTATTAGCTTGTAGATTCTTCATCGCCATGCATAATTAATCCGAAACATAGTTTTAATTTGTACGGATTTCTTAATCATGGATCAAATGGTATAACTGACCTTAGTTTAGTCGAAGAAGGAAGTGACATCACAATAAATAATATTCGCTCAAAGGTTCAAATCAAGAGGATTGTTTTTTTAATTTGTACGCAAATCGAAACCATGTATAAAATGCTATAATCTATTGGCAAGATATTTCACTACGGTCGTGAAGATTGATTTGTCCAATTCAATTGTGATTGCAAAATCTTGGGACCTTCGACTGACTTAACTGTTCTCTGGTAAAAGTTCTTCCCAATCTTTACCAAATCACTTATGTATATGTATCTACTAAGTTTGTTAAATTGATATAAAAAGGAAATTGAAACATGTTATGTAGCCTGGATATTATATAAAAAAAGTAATATAGAGTAAATTCGATTCGCACTCGAAATCGATATTAAAAATTTGTATTGATATTTGCAAATATTACGAAATTCTTGAAGAAAATAATCATTTTTTAATGCAATAACTATATTTAACTAATTTTAAATATTCAACGATCAACACATGTAACTTGTAGGATAAACTCGTAAGATATAATAAAATTTTCTTTGTTTTTCACTAAACTTACAATTAAAAAACTACAAACGCTTGAATACATTTCTACAATACATTCAATGTGATAACTTTAAAATGAATGTAAAATTATATGAATCATTAATAATATAATATTTACTAATAGCACATACTATCGCTATAATAAAAGTAAAACATGTTTCTTATAATTTTACTTTATTTTTTTATTTTGCCACTATATTAAAGCTATACATAAGATTTATTTTTGAATATACAAGAGACTGCGCATTTTGTAATCGATTTTATTTCTGTACTAGAAACGAAAATACTCCATTTATATTTTTTAGTTCCATATACGTTTCAATGTTTGTAATGCTCAAATTTTCGATCCATATTTTATCTAAGTATGCTTTTTCATGTCGTTGCTTGTACCATGTAAACTCAAGTTGAATATTTTACTTTTTATATATACGATTTTTAAATTTCGGAAAAAAGAATGTCTTCCACATGTGCACCACTTTTTTTTAATTTTATGCGAAATCTTGGATAAAAAATTTTCTTTCATTTCATTATTGAATTCGTGGATAAATAATCGGAGTCTGTCATGCGCTCTAAGTCGCACTATTATATCTTGTATCTTGAACCCTCGTGGATTTAAGGATCTAGAAAAATGGAAGGCGACAGAGTTTAGATTTTTCATGCTATATGCAGTCCTAAAAACTATATAAAACCAGAAAGCTATATATTTTTTTTAACTTTAATGCTGCTATGAGAATTGTATGTTCAAAAACTCTAATAAAGAATTATGGGATCAGGTATTGGTAATGATCGAAAAATTTTGTTTGCGATTGGTAAAACTATATGGAGAATGCATGCTTGTATATAATACTCATGGTATTTCTCACATGATAAATGATACAGTAAGGGAATAAATCAGTGTTGACCAGTACATCTGTTTTCCATATGAGAGTTATTTGGGACAGTTACTAAAACTGATACGCGGACCAGCAAAGCCTTTGAAACAAGTATCATGCAGATTACTCGAACAATATCATGATAAATCGAATGTAGATTCAAATGATATTGAAATACATAAAAAAAATTCCAAGATTGATTTTGTTAAAATAAATGGATATAAAATATATTCGTCAATTAATAATGATTGTCATATATTGCTCCCTAATAAAAAGATAATGTGTGTAGATGAAATAATTGAACAGGAATCACATTTACTTTTTCGAGGGTTTCTCTTACCCTTTTGACCCACACTTGAAAACAAAGTTGTAAGGTCTTTGCTCACACATTTTTTAGCATTGATGTAATCAATTGCTTATTGCTTGTTCTGCCAGTCAGAGAAATACATAAAAAAAATCCAAGATTGATTTTGTTGATATAAATGGATATAAAATATATTCGTCAATTAATAAGGATTGTCATACATTGCTCCGTAATAAAAAGATAATGTGTGTGGATGAAATAATTGAACAGGAAACACCCTTTTGACCCACACTTGAAAACAAAGTTGTAAGGTCTTTGCTCATACATTTTTTTAGCATTGATGTAATCAATTGCTTTTTGTTTGTTCCGTCGCTGGTCAGAGTTAGCTGAATCGACTGTAAATAAGAACTTATTAAATACATTGCATATTGACTGTAGAAAGATTAACTATAGAAAATATTTGTATTTACCAAATCCCTGAAGATATCCATATTTTTCAGCTTTTCTTCTAAATCGTCTAATTCTTCATTCGTCTTAATAGGTAACATAAAGTTAGTTTTTTTTTCACGGATTGAATCTGTGAAGCTGATGCCTCGTAGAGATAGAGCTCAGAGTGTTATCGTCTGAGCTCTCAATACACGATTGATTTCGAGTTCTTTTTACATACTTCTTCACGTTTTTATAATCGGTGGTGCTTCTCATAAACTTAGCTTCCAATTCAGAGTAATCTCTAAACGAAGGAGAATAATTGAAATTCATTTTTAAGAGAACTTACTTATATATTCACTTATTTAAAATTTAACTACGTAAACTTTTCTTTAAACAAATACTTGCAACTGTTGCGACGATCAAAACTCGACTTGAACTGAATTTTAGAATCAATATTAATTAATATATATATGATACATAGCTTGGATGTTTGACTTACAACTAATTGATTTCATTATTTTCACATTTGGCACAAAAATGTGCTAAATAAAACCTGGCAGACCCGCCACTAACATAACCTCAACGCTGAAAACGTTGTCGAACTAATATAAAACACATTATTACTTTATATTCATAGTTATTTATTAATATTCATCACTAATTCAGTTGTTAATAAGTTAAATGTAAAAACTGTGCCAAATAAACACTAGCAGGCCCGCGACTAATTTATCAAAAAAGACACAACTTTCACTATGTCGATTGTTTCGAAGAACGATCTAATCACTTTTTAGAGAACCATTAATCACTTTTTTCAAATTTTCAATACAATAATTAATGAATATTTACTTTTAACCACTTTTTAATACAATAATTGATAAATATTTGCAATCATTTGCACTATTTCAACATATCTTCGAACATATTTTGACACGGCAGATCATGTCGGTTGGTATCCATGTACTATGACATATGTAAAAATACTTGATTGTAGGTTAAAGATTTTTATGTCAAACAAGGATAATGCAAAATAAATGAGATTTAATTGAATAATTTATTATATTTTAATCATTCTCATAAAAAATGGTTTTAAATGTTGGCCACGCCTTCGCCGATAAGCCACACCCACGAAACTGTCAAATACCCGTACATACACGTAATTCTTGAAACATAAGCATACTAGTGCACACGAATATATGTTCGCATATTACAGTTGAATGTTTCAGCGACGTACAATTTATCATGAGGCGTGACAGACATATTGTTTTCGAAATTAATATGGGTGTTTCAAAGAGCCATTTCTATTTTGTTATCATGCCAGCCTTCGTATAAGGCGCTCCGACGGAACTGATGTTACCGGTATACATATTTTTTTCGGTTTCTCTGGTGAAACGCATTCTTTTCAACATTTAAAATACTGCTTTGTGCAGCGGCCTGCATCATTTGCGTCCTAAAAACATGCTCTTTAATTTATTGTGACAACTTTCTATAAACATAGTTCAAAAATCACTGAAATTATTTCGAATTCAACCCTGAATTAATTTCGAATATCTTTATTATATGGCTTCAGAATGCCCTTTGTTGGTTACGTTGAATGAAAGCTTTAATATGATGAAAAGCTGTTTTTCAAACATTTCAACATATGTGGCGAATCATAAAGTGGTATGATTTCCTGATCACCAACAAGAAAGCCTTGAAGTTTGCAACTTCTATCTTCTTTGAGAAACTGTGCTCTTGTCTAAGCAACAAGTTGATTGCGGCAACATTTGTAGCATGCTGATCACATACAGTGGCTACAACATTGAGACCAATTTCCTGCAGGCTTGATATATCATCTCTTATACAAACTTTAAGTTCAGCGCTTTTGACACTACTTTTAGCAAAGTAGAATACCCCTAATGTTTTAAAGTGGCCACGAATGCCTTTATTCATGAACACTGAAGCATGGTCAGCAAACTTTGGTCTCTTCTCTGAAACCTCCTCGAAGCCTGTTATGTTATCCTTACTCTCGTCATAATCAATGCCTGCAGAAATGCTTATTTCGTTTCTATTAGATGGATTCATATTCAGAACAGAAGTACGCAAAGTCTCCATGAAAGTTTTATTGATACCAGAGCTGATCGGAATATTAGCCAAGGACTAGATAAAAAGGTAAGGTAAAGGTAAAAAGGTAAAGATAAGAAGGGCCTCCAATATTTGTAACAGGATGGACTCTGTTTGTACAATGCGATCCCCAGTGCTTTTTCATCGAGGTTGTATCTTCTTCCTTTAGGCTGTTTCGGCTGTTTTTTCATCTAGCATTTGATCAATGTCGCAGTTATTGAATTGACAACATTTTAAACTTCTTTCATGTTGTTTGTACTGCAAGCCTCATTTAGCTTAGCTCTGGCAATTTCATGATTGTTTATAATTCGTCTGGCACTTCTCTTCATTGTCATAATTATGTCATGACATTTCTTTAATTGTGATGTAAGCTGTCTGCGATGCTTTACACCTATAAACTTCAAGAAATTTCTCCTTGGTGTCCGAATATCTAAGAAAATGAATGATTTTATTAGTGAAAATAAGAAATATATCTTTTCAAGAAACATTGAAATACCTGATCGTCTTATAGTAATATGAGGTACATTAGCAGGAACATCTGGAACAACCGGAACATCTGGAACATATGAAACATCTGGAACGTGCGCAGATAGATCTACTGAAATTTAATTTCAAGTTATAAATTTGTTTAAAATTTTAAGTAAAAGTTATATGAAACCATTTTAAATAACCTTCAATAAGAGAAGAAACATCTAGGAGTTCAGATTGCAAAGAAGTAATTTCATTTCAAATGACAATTTCTTTCTTTAGTAACTTTCCTGCAAGTGGCAATTCATTTGATATTAATGGCACTGAAAAGTGCATTGCAAAAAATGGTTTTGCACTTTTTTTCTGCAATAAGAATAACACATGTTATGTACATTTTATTTACTTAAAACCATAATAAAAGAAAAATTATTAAACAGAGGAAAGATAGGGAAAATAATATGCAGCATGTTATCCATATTCAAAAAAAAAAAATTGGATATAATTATTGAACATGTTATGTACATTTAATTTACTTGAAACTAAAATAAAAAATTATTGGATGGGGGAAAGATAGGGAAAATTATATGCAATGTGTTTTTTACCTAAATTGTCTGAAACCAGGAAACAATTCACTTTCAATAATGGATCTCCTGTAAATCCCGGCATATTCACTGTAGGCAAACAACCAAGTTTCAGGTTTGAACCATGCCAAGAATCATGCAATCTGCACGTCTGACTAAAATCTTCCGTGGCACACGTTTTTTTTCACACGTATATTTCCAACTTATGGTATAAAGTGCCGGCACTTAAATGCGCTTTAACCATTCGTCGAATACTTTTGCTTCGCGAGGGAATCTATGCAATAATGCATTATTGCGAATTCTGCCGCAGCCTGGAACTATGCATTTATAACCCATACTTATTATCTGTATAAAATATTGTGTAAAACGCCCAACACAATCGAACGATATGGACAATTGAGAAAAATGATCGCTTCGAAGTTAAAACTAAACGAACGCAACTAACATGAAAGACTTAGAGACTTACCAACGTGCTGCACAACATGAAATCGGCTCACTAGCGCCAAATCCTCACCTAGGTTTCGTTACTTTTCAGAAATATTCAGAAATAAGACATTTATTTTAATTAAAATTTATTAAAATTCATTGCATACAAAGTATTAAAATAAAAAAAAGTTTGACCAGCAATGGCATACACATTACATATTAAAATTGCGTTAAAACTAACAATCAAATCAAATCAATTATTCATTGGCGGAGATGAAGAACTCCACCTTTTTAGGTTTGAAAACTTCAACACGAAATTTGACGAGACCAGTAAAGAATTCAGAGTGGGAATTTGTTTCAGTCAAACAGATTTTGTAGTTGGCAATTTCAATTTCGTTCTCATCATCCAAGAAATCTCCATTTTGGAAGCAGCTTTAAACACGGTTTGTGAACGCAGGTTTTACACTGAGATACAAGGGCCTGTCGACAACCATCTGATACAGTTCTGACACAGCCACTTATAACATTATAAGATTATATTTTATATAAATATATATATATATATATATATACGAGGTCTGTTCAAAAAGTACCCGGAATTTTCGTTTTTTCAAAAAATATTTATTTATTCGTCTACATTAATGTGGTCCCCTTCAAAGTAGTCCCCCCAGATATAATACACTTATGCCAGCGTTTTTTCCAATTTTCGAAGCACCCTTGATATTCACTTTTTGATATGTCCTTGAGCACTCTCAGCGATTCGGCCTTTATTTCTTCAATCGAGGAAAACCGCCGTCCTTTCATGGGTCTCTTCAACTTTGGGAATAGGAAAAAGTCACACGGAGCCATATCTGGTTAATATGGAGGTTGGGGCATGACTACGGTATTGTTTTTGGCCAAAAAATTACGAACAAGCAACGACGAGTGAGCAGGTGCGTTATCGTGGTGCAACAGCCATGAATTGTTTTTCCATAAATCGGAGCGTTTTTTTCGGATTGCTTCACGCAAACGTCGCATCACTTCAAGGTAATACTCCTTATTAACCGTACGACCTTGTGGTAAGAACTAGTAAAAACAGTAAGCAAAACCTTGACATTCGATCGAACTTGACGTGCTTTTTTCGGTCTTGGCTCACCTGGGCTCTTCCATTGGGACGATTGGGCTTTGGTTTCGACATCATAACCGTACACCCATGTTTCATCACCAGTTATGACTCTTTCAAGCAAACTTGGATCGTTGTTGACGTCATTTAACAGCTCTTGAGCGATGTTCATAATAATAATTAATTCTTTAACCGGCAGCACTCTTATAATATGGATACGTTCAACTGATTGTAAATAGTTTTATGGTTTATACCAAAACAAATCGAATGCCGATTTTCAAGGGTGAAATATCGATTCACCCAATCGATTCAGTACTACATATCGATTTAAAAAATCGATCTTGTTGGCTCCAAAAATCGATTCTTCGATTAATCGATTTCAGATCGTCATTCCTATGCAGGATGAGCATCAGGGGTAAAGGGGTGAATCAGATTTTCAAAATTTAATCAAATTTTAATAACTTCCAGAAAGTAAACAAGAATAGTTTTGTTTGAAACATGAATAACTTTTAATAAGTTGTCATAACTATGTATTGTCTATTTGGAATCTAGGATACAAATCTATAAATTTCTACCCAGTATTATTAATGCATTTAAATTTGCATGTAGTAGTCTAGATTTTAATTTGTGTATATATCGTATAACTCTTACTGACAAATAAAGGTAAATAAATTTTTCTCCCAAATTGTAATTCAGAAGGTGTATAATTTGCCGATTTATGTACGGTGGCACATACATTGTGAATAAAAATTACAAATTTAATATATTTGTATCAATTTGTTTGTGTACTGTTTATATATGAACTAATATTTTGGATAAGATCCTTATGCATACGTTCACATGCACCATTAGATGGTGATGTTGCAATTCTTTTTTCTTAAGTTTAAATAAATTACTATTAAAAGTTGTTTCTAAATTGACAAAACTTCTTTTAGTAGAATACTATATTTAAAAACAATTTCTGATACAAAAGCTTTCGCAACCATAACGCTTTCTAGATTTGGAATAGGAATTACATCTACAAATTTTGTTAGCTCACAAATTAAAGTTAAGAATTATTTATTTTGATTATCTGATGGGTTCTTTAGTTTTTCTTGATATCTTATTTTTTGATAATTTGCACATTTACTTATGAAATTTCTAAATTTCTCATGTTTGGCCACTTTCACATGTTTTCACTGATATCTCGGCCAAATGATGAGAATTTGGTATTTCTAATTTTCTCGAAAATACCTATAAAATGGCATCAAAATTATTTAAATAGCAGGGTGGGGCCAATTCTGTATGGAAACACGCCCATATACTTTGCTATTAATTAAATAAAACACCACTTATACTATATTCAATATACATATATTTAATGAACATTATTGTTCAAACATATAATTAAGTGCATAATATTACACTAAAAATAAATTTGGAAATATATAAAAAATATTAGGTTGTCAAATATCTCCCTTCCGCTTTTTTGCTCTTGGTTTATAATACAAAAAGGCGGAAGGGAGATATTTGACAACCTTATATATACATTCTTATAAATAATTTATCACTTTACATTCATTATTCCAATTTCAATTATTGACACATTACAAATCTAACATTAACAACAATTAATGTTTTTATAAATCTAATTTAAAACTAATGTTTGTCCCTGAGCCTTGTTGATTGTCATTGCAAATGCCAATCGTATTGGAAATTGTAATTTTTTGAATGGTATTGTAAAATCTGAGAGTATCATAGGAATCCGTGGCAGGAGAACCATTTCTCATTTAAACTTTCCTGTCAAAATTGTTGCTTCTATTATATTACCCTTTATCCTATTTATGACCAAACGTGTACCGTTGCATAACTTCGGCGGATTCAAATTACGGATCAGAATAATTTGTGAACCGATCTTTAACCGTAGATCAATGTGGAGGCATCTCAGGTGCATCTATTGAATTTAAAAACTCCGTGGGATAGTTTACACTTTCATTATCATCCACAACTGTGTCTATCGATTTAAAAGACATGACATCGCCAGGTATTAACTGTTGTATTCTGAAATTAATGTAGTCTACGTCTATATTCTTTGCTGTTAATATCCCCCTTCCACTCAGCCAGTCATGATTCAAATAATTTATTCGTATGTTCTGATAAATATTATTAATCAACTCATTTTTTTCCTGATAAATTATGCAGAAATCTTCTTTCAGTTTGATTAATTCCATATTTGTTTCCGGTCGTACTTTGCGCCATTTCCTATATCAATTAGTTGTTCTGAAAACATTTGTGCTGATGGACCTTGCTCCAATCGCACACGCATGTTTATGGTCAATTTAAGTTTTTCAACACTTCGCCACAAAAAGGATTGCTTCAAGCATGCATTGATCTTATCTGCGTAAGTTGATCGAGGTATAAACAGGTAAGGTCTGTCTGAAGTCAGCTGACAAAAGTAAGAAAGCACCACCGAAAATCTGATCGCTTCCTTTCAAATCTTGCATAGTTCTATGTAATGCTTCCAAAGAGTATTTATGTGCCGTTGTGCACTATCCCAAATGATGATTGCACTGTTTTTCAATACTGCAGGTATTCCACTATTCTTTTATATATTACATGTCGCATTTTCTTTGTTGTGTATATCTAATGAAAGCTTGAATGTGGAATGTGCTGTTCGTCCTCCTTCCAGCAAAGTAGCCGCAATACCAGACGATGCTACTGCCAATGCTATTTTTTGCAATCTTACTTTTGCAAGAATCAATGATATGACAAACGTTCCTCCTGGGGCGTCCAAGAAAAAGAAACCCCCCTGTCTGCAGCAACGGTCAGCATAACCCTATCGTAAATAAGCTTCTGTTCTTCTGTCAGTAACTTCTCATTGTTTTTCTATAACGCTTGTTAAATTTTCAGTCATAATTTTTCTCTCTTTCTAAATCAATGTTAACAAAATCTGATAGTGGCGATTTGGTGATTGTAAACCAAAATGATCAAGTTTCAAATTCGAAATTATAAGACACAAATCTTCCAGCAACACTAATGTTTCATTATAAATCTGCGATGTATAGTCTATATTCTGGATTCGATATATTCTTCTAAACATATGTAAAATGCCCTCCGACATATGGTTTTTATATTTTCCTGCAAATTTTATGCGCGCGATGGGGATAGCACTTTGTTAAAATGATTGCAAATAGTTGCCGAATGTTATTTGGCGTCGAACTCAAGGAAGCATCCGCAAGAGTTAGGTCCACTGGTTATCCAATAGCTGCAGCTTTCGGCATGTCTCTTTATATGTACTTGATTCTTGGCCATTTACTATTCGCAAAAATTCAAAAGATGTAGGCCCTCGAACGTTCACCATCAGCAGGCTACGCTCGCCCCAATATATCATTTTTCTTGCATAGATTAAAATATTCTGTCAATGTTGTCTTTGGTCCCTCAAGTGCCCTTTGCTGAAAATTTCGTTCTGTGAAGTACCCACGTTGTCCGTTCTCAAGATGAACTGCCAGGTGCTGGACAGAAGGGTTTCGTTCATGAATTGGAAAATTGAAATATGCCAAATAGCTTTCAATTTCAAATCAAATCAATTTCTACTGGCTCATCAAAGTTACGTAGTCTTATTGTAAAAGTGTATCCACCATTGTCTTGATTTCTGCGTCGGTACAGCGGATAACCGTCAACGTCCGTCATGGTATCATTAGTTGGTAGCTTCGAAAAACCTCATGTGTTTCGTGACAATATTTTTTTTTAATTTTTTTATTTTCAATAGCAATCAGAATACATAACTATTCTATGAGCTATTTGGCTTATGTCATTCACTCACACACATACACACACACTTGCAAACACACATATAAATTTATCGGATCAATATTACAATCATATTCAGAGAATCACTTCAATAAATGATTCAATTATTCTGTTTATATAAGGTTGTGGTAGTTCTATGGTTCCTCCATATTATCTTCGGGCAGCTTCTTCTTCAGTCTTCTTGAAGTTGATGTCTCAAGTAGCTGAGTGACTATATTGTTTGAATGATGTTGTAGTTTTTGAAAGTGTTTTATACTGTTGATTTGCATTATTTTGTTTATTATTTTTTGTTACGTGGAAGGACCATATTCGTGACAATATCAAATAATTTTTGATCTGTTGTTTGATCAGCTGTTTCTGCTGATATTATTTGATCAATATCTTGTGGTCGGATTTTATCTTCAAGTCAAATTAAAATGGGCATGAGGCAATCCACGTTTTTGCCACTCGTGTGATACCAAAACAGAATATTTAACAATGAAGTCAATTAATGATTTCAGCTTCTGTCTAAGCACACGCTCAGTTATTTATTTTATTTTTTTATTTATTTATCATATAGCCCACAGAGAAGCTCCAGGAAGACTTAAAAATACAATTATAATAATACATATTATAATAATACAAGTATACTAATATATGATATAACAGCACATAACATAATATAATTCATAACATTACAATACATAATACACAATAAAAAAACTATCAAATTCTTAACGATAAAACTAAATTATATATAATGGAAATAACCAGCTTCTAATGATTGGAAAAGCTTATCGTTAATTCCAACATGCAATAGGATATGCGACAGTAAGTTTCTAAACGTTCGAAGACTCGGCAATATAAATATTTGCCTCCAGAAATAGCAGGCCTTTGCGACATTAAATGTCAATGAGAGAATTTTATCTTCAAATGTGAACTTTCTTCCATTCGGTTTTTTGTATGTTCTCTCAATTTGCATTTTATGACTTGCCCTTAAATTTAACGTTGCTGGAATACAAGAGAATTTTTCAGCACATTTGATGCTCTGCTGAATTTTGTTTCGTAAATTTGTATTTTGTTTATTAATTCTTCGCACCTCCTGTATCAAAATTTTTGATGTATACATCTTATGGGCTCTAGGTGTCAAGGCATTGCTGCGTTTTTGTTTGACACTCTGCAATAGTTTAGTTTTTAAAAATACAAGTAATAAATATTATTGTAATTTTCAAATACATATACCATTGCGAGAAACTGGTGTAAATCTAATTGATGATTTTAGAAACATCCTTTGTCGCTTAGGGGTGCTCCAATTTATTTCGAATTAAATTTATTAAAATAAAAAGATTACTCAAAAAAATCTCACTGTGCATAATTACCTGTGACCGGAATCTCTCTTATATGACAATAGCTCCCTTATGCCTTCCTTCATTTCATTAATTTCATATGATAATTTGGATAGAGTGTTCATGATACTATCCAACTTGTCTTCTGCGACATATATATTGAGACGAATGAATTTGTTTGTTGGAATTTAAATGATTTTTATAAATAGTTTAAATATATAAATTTTAAATAATGTACGCATCTCCATATTGGGACTCTCCTCTACTTCTCCATGTTCAATTCTACATATCACTTCTGCAATAAATATTAACATGAATGTTTTGTTGAATGATATGATATAAAGATATTAAATAATGTATCTTTCTCTATATTGGGGCTATCCTCTATTTGTTCGTTTTTCTCCTGTTCACTATCAACACAGGATGTGAACTCTGCCCTCGCTTCATATACTTTTATTAGTTTATAATTTGAAGATGTAGCTATACAACCTCCCCGTAACAATTTTACTATTTCACAGTATCAGGAAGGGGCTTATACCCCTTAATCATTTTATGAACCTTCAATGGAGAAATAGTTTGTTTTCTGGGCATTGAGAGCTCACGAACAAGGTATATGTCCACATTTATCCTCCTTATCGTAAATTACGTCATCCCATGCAGGCTGCCTGTTTGGCGCGAACAATTTCATTATTTGTCCAAAATTCAACTGAAGATGAGTGAAACAATAACTCTTATGACAAATTTTTTAATGGAAATCTTATCAAGGTAATACTTGCAATTAAAGTATTACCAGGTTGTAGTACTAGTGGTGCACCATGTAGAGAACTCAAAATCCAAATCATATCAATATAATACTAGTATTGTAGAATGCAACATCAAGTTATACATCTTGAATTTAAAGAATATTCAAATATTCTTATATTCAAATTTCTTATTTCTATTTGGTAGTGTTGCATGCCAATCCACTACATAAAAAGCATAGATCGTGTTTTAGTAAATCTAGAAAATTGTTAGAATGTGACATTTTTTTAATCATTTTTTAAATCGTCCGAATGATATTGAGCTGTTTAGTTACGTGTGCTAGTATGTTACATATAATTTTATTTGCTCATGAGTTTCTTGTTAAGCGAAAATAAATCTAAAAAAACAAACGCGCTAGTAAATCAGTATGTAATGTATTGTAAATTTGTCGGTAGTTTTCTTGATTGTGATTTTTTTCGAAATCAATCAATGTTGTGATAATAAATAATGTGTGATTTAGTCTTTGAATATGTAAAATTAGTTAAAATATATAGCAGTCATGAAGAAACTTTCTTTGTTGAATGCTAACAAAACAAATTTGGAAATAAAATAAATAATTCAGAAAAGAAAATAAAATTTATAATAAAGAAAATAATAGGAAATGTTAAGATAATAGATTATGGTAATAGGAGTATTATAAATGGAATGGAAAATTATTACGTACATGAAACAAGAGATAATGAATGAATTGAAGTAAAAGCACTGTTATTGAGGTTCAACAATAACTAACGATAATATAATAACGAAATTGCGAATCTATTGGAACCAGAACAATTAAGTATTTTTGGAAGTGAAACAAAACAGTAAGCAATATGATTAATATTTACTATAATTACTCATTTATTTCAATGTGACAGACGATATGAATATTTGAAGAGAGCATAGGTTTGCTCTTACGTAAAATAACATGAGCATATAACATGTCATGGAAGGAATTAACTTTGATTGAGACAAATGCATAACACGATTATTTAGTATATAATACACGGTATATTATATACAATTTTGATTTCGATAGTGTCAGTAATTATGATTTATTTATATTACAATTTTCTTGGTCTATTTGTTGAAAAATCACACATGACTATGAAAAAGGAAATTTGATTTATAATGATCATTGTGATGGCAATGATTTGATGGCTTTATTGTGCCAAACTATTTGAAACATCCAAATAGAAGTTAGTTCCAATCCAGCCTTTCATGTCTTTATGATTGTGAACTACTCAAAGTAGTTTTCAACCAAATAGAAGAAACCGCCCTGGATTTACATTATTTACCAAATATCAAATTTGAGGCGGATGCAAAGTATGAATACTTCATACTTCACACTTCAACATTTTTTTATTTAATTTTGGATCTATTTGGCTACTAGATAATTTTTCTTCGAAGATCAATACCAAATGTTAAATAAAATGATATCTATAATTCAGTCGCAGAAGGAATTTTGACACATTTAATAATTTTGAGATATTTAGAAAAGGTGCCATCACAATAAATAGTATCAGCTTGAAAATTCTTCATCGCCATGCATAATTAATCCGAAACATAGTTTTAATTTGTACGGATATCTTAATCATGGATCAAATGGTATAACTGACCTTAGTTTAGTCGAAGAAGGAAGTGACATCACAATAAATAATATTCGCTCAAAGGTTCAAATCAAGAGGATTGTTTTTTTAATATGTACGCAAATCGAAACCATGTATAAAATGCTATAATCTATTGGCAAGCGAAGATATTTCACTACTTATATAAATTATGCAAGGTCGTGAAGATTGATTTGTCCAATTCAATTGTGATTGCAAAATTTTGGGACCTTCGACTGACTTAACTGTTCTCTGGTAAAAGTTCTTTCCAATCTTTACCAAATCACTTATGTATATGTATCTACTAAGTTTGTTAAATTGATATAAAAAGGAAATTGAAACAAGTTATGCAGCATGGATATTATATAAAGAAAAAGTAATATAGAGTAAAATCGATTCGCACTCGAAATCGATATTAAAAATTTGTATTGATATTTGCAAATATTAAGAAATTCTTGAAGAGAATAATCAGTTTTTAATGCAATAGGCTATATTTTACTAATTTTAAATATTCAACGATCAACACATGTAACTTGTAGGATAAACTGGTAAGATATAATAAAATTTTCTTTGTTTTCACTAAACTTACAATTGGAAAACTACAAACGCTTGAATACATTTCTACAATACATTTAATGTGATAACTTTAAAATGAATGTAAAATTATATGAATCATTAATAATATAATTATAGTTACTAATAGCACATACTATCGCTATAATAAAAGTAAAACATGTTTCTTATAATTTTACTTTCATTTTTTTATTTTGCCACTATATTAAAGCTATACATAAGATTTATTTTTGAACATACAAGAGACTGCGCATTTTGTAATCGATTTTATTTCTGTACTAGAAACGAAAATACTCTATTTATATTTTTTAGTTCCATATACGTTTCAATGTTTGTAATGCTCAAATTTTCGATCCATATTTTATCTAAGTATGCTTTTTCATGTCGTTGCTTGTACCATGTAAACTCAAGTTGAATATTTTACTTTTTATATATACGATTTTAAATTTCGGAAAAAAGAATGTCTTCCACATGTGCACCACTTTTTTTTAATTTTATGCAAAATCTTGGATAAAAAATTTTCTTTCATTTCATTATTGAATTCCTGGATAAATAATCGGAATCTGTCATGTGCTCTAATTCGCACTATTATATCTTGTATCTTGAACCCTCGTGGATTTAAGGATCTAGAAAAATGGGAGGCGACAGAGTTAGATTTTTCATGCTATATGCAGTCCTAAAAACTATATAAAACCAGAAAGCTATATATATTTTTTTAACTTTAATGCTGCTATGAGAATTGTATGTTCAAAAAACTCTAATAAAAAATTATGGGATCAGGTATTGGTAATGATCGAAAAATTTTGTTTGCAATTGGTAAAACTATATGGAGAATGCTTGCTTGTATATAATACTCATGGACCAGCAAGCCTTTGAAACAAGTATCATGCAGATTACTCGAACAATATCATGATAAATCAAATGTAGATTCAAATGATATTGAAATACATAAAAAAAATTCCAAGATTGATTTTGTTAAAATAAATGGATATAAAATATATTCGTCAATTAATAATGATTGTCATATATTGCTCCCTAATAAAAAGATAATGTGTGTAGACAGTGCTGGATTTACAGTAGGGGCAATCGGGGGCTACTGCCCAGGGCGGCAAATTTTGGGGGGCGGCAAAATTTGGATAGTGAGGAAAAAAATCTATACAATATAATCAACTTTTTTTAACAACATTTTTTGTTTTAAGAAATATAATTAACAAAACATAATACGATTGCAACGCAAAATTTTGGTTGAAATAAACGATAACTAAAATTTATTATTTTGCCTTGCCTCCCTCTCCGAACGTAAATTATGAAATTGGTTAATAAGTTATCAAATTTGGCAATTTGGCTAATATAAAGATTCGTAAACAAGCTGAAAGTTTAAGAAAAATATGTTCTTCAGTTCTCGAGCCCTCTTAAAATGACGTATTTGTGCACTTCCAAGCTTATAGCGTCGAAAAAAAAATTTAAACTAGTGACTCATGGAATTGTGCCTTAAGACAAATTACTGAAACATCCCGTACTGAAAATTACATTTTATAAAGAGCTTTAAATTTTATTGAAAAATGAAAAAAAAAAGACTTCTAAAACACATTTTTTGTATTTTGAAATTGTTCGAAAATTATGAACTTTTTGCAAAGCAAACGCGCTATGTTTCAAAGAAAAAATATCGAAACCAAATTACCATTTTTCGTAATTGTCTGTACCAAAAGCTAATCAGCACGTCTCCCCATCAATACAAATCTAATATTTTTTAATTATTCAAGTCGATTTCGAGAACACGGGCCAAAATGCCAAAAATGATAATTCAGTTTTTGAGAAAAAAGCGTCGAATAACATTCAAAAAAAAAAAATTACAGAATAAATAACTGCTTAAATTTGTGGGGGGCAGGTTTAGCGGTTTCGATGATCCAATAAAAAAAAATTGAAAAAGAAACATTTGGCGGACAAAAGTGATCATAAAACATATGCACATTAAATTATCAGATATTTTAAAGATATTATAATAATAAGTATAAATTTTCTTTACATTTATATAAGTTCTGTAACATTGTTTATCCGTTAGACTGCGACGCGGCGCTTACGCGCTTCTATATTTTGTCCCTTGCAGCTAAAGCAGCGTGATTGCTTAAAAAAAAGTTCCAAAGTTCGTAAAATTTCAGGGATGGGGCGGCATTTTTGTCAGTGCCCCGGGGCGCCAAATTTCTAAATCCGGCCCTGTGTGTAGATGAAATAATTGAACAGGAATCACATTTACTTTTTCGAGGGTTTCTCTTACCCTTTTGACCCACACTTGAAAACAAAGTTGTAAGGTCTTTGCTCACACATTTTTTAGCATTGATGTAATCAATTGCTTCTTGTTTGTCCTGCCAGTCAGAGTTAGCTGAATCGACTGTAGAAAAAAAAACTTATTAAATGCATTGCATATTAACTATAGAAACATTAACTATAGAAAATATTGGTATTTACCAAATCCCTGAAGATATCCATATTTTTCAGCTTTTCTTCTGAATCGTCTAATTCTTTATTCGTCTTAATAGGTAACATAAAGTTAGTTTTTTTCACGGATAGAATCTGTGAAGCTGATGCCTCGTAGAGATAGAGCTCAGAGTGTTATTGTCTGAGCTCTCAATACACGATTGATTTTGAGTTCTTTTTACATACTTCTTCACGTTTTTATAATCGGTGGTGCTTCTCATAAACTTAGTCCAATTCAGAGTAATCTCTAAACGAAGGAGAATAATTGAAATTCATTTTTAAGAGAACTTACTTATATATTCACTTATTTAAAATTTAACTACGTAAACTTTTCTTTAAACAAATACTTGCAACTGTTGCGACGATCAAAACTCGACTTGAACTGAATTTTAGAATCAATATTAATTAATATATATATGATACATAGCTTGGATGTTTGACTTACAACTAATTGATTTCATTATTTTCACATTTGGCACAAAAAAACGCTGAAAACGTTGTCGAACTAATATAAAACACATTATTACTTTATATTCATAGTTATTTATTAATATTCATCACTAATTTAGTTATTGATAAGATAAATGTAAAAAATTCTGGCAGACTACAAATAAAAAAATACTACTTTCACTATGTCGAACTAATATAAAACCCAACATTATTACTTTATATTCATAGTTATTTATTAATATTTATCACTAATTCAGTTATTAATAAGTTAAATGTAAAAACTGTGCCAAATAAACACTGGCAGGCCCGCGACTAATTTATCAAAAAAGACACAACTTTCACTATGTCGATCGTTTCGAAGAACGATCTAATCACTTTTTAGAGAACCATTAATCACTTTTTTCAAATTTTCAATACAATAATTAATGAATATTCACTTTTAACCACTTTTAATACAATAATTGATAAATATTTGCAATCATTTGCACTATTTCAACATATCTTCGAACATATTTTGACACGGCAGATCATGTCGGTTGGTATCAATGTACTATGACATATGTAAAAATACTTGATTGTAGGTTAAAGATTTTTATGTCAAACAAGGATAATGCAAAATAAATGAAATTTAATTGAATAAATTATTATATTTTGATCATTCTCATAAAAAAAGGTTTTAAATGTTGGTCACGCCTTCGCCGATAAGCCACGCCCACGAAACTGTCAAATACCCGTACATACACGTAATTCTTGAAACATAAGCATACTAGTGCACACGAATATATGTTCGCATATTACAGTTGAATGTTTCAGCGACGTACAATTTATCATGAGGCGTGACAGACATATTGTTTTCGAAATTAATATGGGTGTTTCAAAGAGCCATTTCTATTTTGTTATCATGCCAGCCTTCGTATAAGGCGCTCCGACGGAACTGATGTTACCGGTATACATATTTTTTCGGTTTCTCTGGTGAAACGCATTCTTTTCAACATTTAAAATACTGCTCTGTCCAGCCGCCTGCAGCATTTGCGTTCTAAAAACATGATCTTTAATTTATTGTGACAACTTTCTATAAACATAGTTCAAAAATCACCCTCACATAGTATTGCACGAATTATTAATTTGGTGTTGAAAGCGATTGTATGCTTTTGAGTATTTTTAACTTTTGCATTAAATGCCCTTTTCCAGCTTCTTGATACATGCCATGAACAAAGTGAATGGTATGCATGCATTGTAATATGCAGGCAATTAAGGTGGCAATTTTTTTTACTTTACTACTATTGAACTACAAATTTTCTCAAAAAATAATTTAAATACAGTTTTGTCTTGCCGATTGGTGAAACAAAATGCTACGGGATAACCTACCCCAAACTCATCAATCACAAGAAGAGTATGCAGGTTAAATCTTATTATTATTATCTGTATGGGTAGGGAATGGTAACACTGCTTTGAACTTGATATTTCGAACATCTTTCTTGGTAAGTATTGAGCCCTCAATGGTAAAATTTCATCATATGCTGCATTTTGAATACTGATGATAATTTTTTTATCCGAAACTGCTGCTATTATAACTTAATAATGGTGGCGTATTCTCGAAATTTATTCTATAAATTGGGAACAATTTCCCTCATATCTTTCCATGATTCTATGGTGTTGCTTGCTATAGGCGTGACTGGTTTATTTAGATATAAATCTATTTCATCACGTCTTTTATTTCCTTCTTTTTTCTGACGCTATTTTTTGTATAACTGCCAAAAGTCGAAACTGTCTGACGCGGCATCAATATCTAAACTTGTAGTAGAACTGTTCAAACAAATTTGATTTTTCAATGCATTTATTGCATTTGAGGCAGCATTGGTGTTTTTGAAATGCAAGTTTTTAAAGCGTGGATCGAACAATGAGGCAAGAATGGACGGAATGAAACTTATTGACAAGAAGGCTTTTGTAGGATCCAATGAAAGCACTGCAAGATGATTTGCGATTATTAACCCCGTGACTTTTAATACTACCAAAAAAAATTCAAGAGGGTCTTAATTAAAATTATGAGTTGACAAAGATTTAATTTCTGGACACTTCATTTTCTGCCAAATATATTCGAAACCAATGTTCTAAAAAAATTTTGAATAGTTGGTGGTGTTTTGGTTATGCTGGTGTTTAACTCTTTTGTCTTTCTTATAGAAGCATATGCTTTTTTAAAAACATGTCTAGCTTCCTTCCAAAATACTAAATGCATAGACTTATCTGTAAGAGCACTGCCTAGACCTGGGCCCTAGAGGTTTATAGTCAATGGCAGAACTGGAGGCTGTTTCATTTACACTGTCAAACAGCTCTTCTATGAATTTCAGGAAATCGGCAGTCCCAGTACCTTCTTGAGGAAAATTATCATCTAGAATACGATTAAAAGAGGTTGAATTATAAATGCGATTAAATATATTTTACATTATTTTCATTTACTCACACTGCTTAGTAGCATATCTGTGCATCATTGAAGAAACGCTATAAGAGAACACCACTGCAGCATCCTTCACTCTCATCTTCATTTTGTCAGGATACACGTTATGTGCTCGTAACTTTTAACACATGCGGAAATTTGGCAACCCTGAATTAATTTCGAATATGTTTATTATATGGCTTCAGAATGCCCTTTGTTGGTAACGTTGAATGAAAGCTTTAATATGATGAAAAGCTGTTTCTCAAACATTTCAACATATGTGGCGGATCATAAAGTGGTATGATTTCAACAAGAAAGCCTTGAAGTTTGCAACTTCTATCTTCTTTGAGAAACTGTGCTCTTGTCTCGTTAAGCAACAAGTTGATTGCGGCAACATTTGTAGCATGCTGATCACATACAGTGGCTACAACATTGAGACCAATTTCCTGCAGGCTTGATATATCATCTCTTATACAAACTTTAAGTTCAGCGCTTTTGACACTACTTTTAGCAAAGTAGAATACCCCTAATGTTTTAAAGTGGCCACGGATGCCTTTATTCATGAACACTGAAGCATGGTCAGCAAACTTTGGTCTCTTCTCTGAAACCTCCTCGAAGCCTGTTATGTTATCCTTACTCTCGTCATAATCAATGCCTGCAGAAATGCTTATTTCGTTTCTATTAGATGGATTCATATTCAGAACAGAAGTACGCAAAGTCTCCATGAAAGTTTTATTGATACCAGAGCTGATCGGAATATTAGTCAAGGACTAGATAAAAAGGTAAGGTAAAGGTAAAAGGTAAAGATAAGAAGGACCTCCAATATTTGTAACAGGATGGACTCTGTTTGTACAATGAGATCCCCCTTTTTCATCGAGGTTGTATCTTCTTCCTTTAGGCTGTTTCGGCTGTTTTTTCATCTAGCCTTTGATCAATGTCGCAGTTATTGAATTGACAACATTTTAAACTTCTTTCATGTTGTTTGTACTGCAAGCCTCATTTAGCTTAGCTCTGGCAATTTCATGATTGTTTATAATTCGTCTGGCATTTCTCTTCATTGTCATAATTATGTCATGACATTTCTTTAATTGTGATGTAAGCTGTCTGCGATGCTTTACACCTATAAACTTCAAGAAATTTCTCCTTGGTGTCCGAATATCTAAGAAAATGAATGATTTTATTAGTGAAAATAAGAAATATATCTTTTCGAGAAACATTGAAATACCTGATCGTCTTATAGTAATATGAGGTACATTAGCAGGAACATCTGGAACAACCGGAACATCTGGAACATCTGAAACATCTGGAACGTGCGCAGATAGATCCACTGAAATTTAATTTCAAGTTATAAATTTGTTTAAAATTTCAAGTGAAAGTTATATGAAACCATTTTAAATAACCTTTAATAAGAGAAGAAACATCTAGGAGTTCAGATTGCAAAGAAGTAATTTCATTTCAAATGACAATTTCTTTCTTTAGTAACTTTCCTGCAAGTGGCAATTCATTTGATATTACTGGCACTGAAAAGTGCATTGTAAAAAATTGTTTTGCACTTTTTTTCTGCAATAAGAATAACACATGTTATGTACATTTTATTTACTTAAAACCATAATAAAAGAAAAATTATTAAACAGAGGAAAGATAGGGAAAATAATATGCAGCATGTTATCCATAATCAAAAAAAATATTGGATATAATTATTGAACATGTTATGTACATTTAATTTACTTGAAACTAAAATAAAAAATTATTGGATGGGGGAAAGATAGGGAAAATTATATGCAATGTGTTTTTTACCTAAATTGTCTGAAACCAGGAAACAATTCACTTTCAATAATGGAT
The DNA here is from genome assembly GCF_003426905.1 of Ctenocephalides felis. Classification (NCBI taxonomy): domain Eukaryota; kingdom Metazoa; phylum Arthropoda; class Insecta; order Siphonaptera; family Pulicidae; genus Ctenocephalides; species Ctenocephalides felis. Next base: position 14,381 of record NW_020536355.1, on the reverse strand, counting down.
CTCCTGTAAATCCCGGCATATTCACTGTAGGAAAACAACCAAGTTTCAGGTTTGAACCATGCCAAGAATCATGCAATCTGCACGTCTGACTAAAATCTTCCGTGGCACACGTTTTTTTTCACACGTATATTTCCAACTCATGGTATAAAGTGCCGGCACTTGAATGCGCTTTAACCATTCGTCGAATACTTTTACTTCGCGAGGGAATCTATGCAATAATGCATTATTGCGAATTCTGCCGCAGCCTGAAACTATGCATTTATAACCCATACTTATTATCTGTGTAAAATATTGTGTAAAACGCCCAACACAATCGAACGATATGGACAATTGAGAAAAATGATCGCTTCGAAGTTAAAACTAAACGAACGCAACTAACATGAAAGACTTAGAGAAGAGACTTACCAACGTGCTACACAACATGAAATCGGCTCACTAGCGCCAAATCCTCACCTAGGTTTCGTTACTTTAAACACGGTTTGTGAACGCAGGTTTTACACTGAGATACAAGGGCCTGTCGACAACCATCTGATACAGTTCTGACACAGCCACTTATAACATTGTAAGATTATATATATATATATATATATATATATATATATATTAGGGAATGCAATACCGGTATACCGAATTACTGGTAAACCGCCCGATTTTTCGGCGGTATTTTTCCCGGTATTTATTCCAAAAATTGATACCTTAAATGCAAATTATAATTTAATTTTGTTACAAACTAGTCAAATATTGAATTAAAAAAAATATAACTTACCAAAGTTATTTAATACATGTGCCTCTTTGATAATATTTTCAAAGGCTAGGTATTCCTCGTATGATTTTATTGGCATCCTATCATTTAACTAAATTTGTGGTTCATCGAGCTCTTTTCTAGTCGTGTCATGTTTCTTATTTGTTTGATTAACTATGTGTGTGAACAACAATTCTAATTTATTCTCAAGCTTTTTTACAAACTTATCTACAAACATGTGAATTTACAGCGGTGTGAATAGAATTGTTAAGGAATATTTTTTATTTACCTGTTTTATCAGTGTTGTATAAATTGCCTTGCAGCGGAGTTTTAATACGAGAAAAACACTTTAATCCTTATAGACTAATTACAGACTTGATTATCTTTAGTTTACAGTAGAATATTGGAGTAGAAAATTATGTAGTATTTTATTAAATTGACCGAGCGTGGCCGATGCTGCTGTAGAGAGACTGAATTTATCTTATATGCGCGTCTTAGAAATATCTCCTTCGGGTTTCTTCGAGTATCCCCGATATTCTTCATCTATCCCAGGCTCGTATCATAGTGGTGCGCATACTAAATATAGGGGTGTGTGCAGAGTGCACAAATTTCAAATTTTTCAAATTTTAGACACCAATTTCAAAAAACATACTGGAACTATAATCTTAAATGAAATATAGAGAACATAAAATGATTAAAAGTATTCGAAATGAGTACATAGAAATTTAAGAAGAAAGCCCTTACAACAGAATTAGTTATAAAATGTGGATCATAATTCTTATCTAAAGATTACATACACACATAGTTCAGATACAATAAGGAAAAATGAAAGTATTACAAATATAGAATATAGAAAACATCAAATACTGAGTATATAAAGAATGAAAAATGTTACAATATAAAATATAAAATTTGCAATAAAATCAATAATCATCGAGCATATTAAGTATACAAAGAATGAGAAAAATATAGAAACTATAAAATGTACAATAAAATGAATATGAAAAATATTGAGAATAATTAAATTTTGTAAGTACAAAGCAAAATATAAATATAAGTAAGTAATTTATAGCAAAATGTATTGAAAAAAAAAATAATATTAGTCTGAAAATAGACAAACATTTAATTCAAAATGATTAAGATAATATTAAAAATAAATAAAATAGTCAAAAATTAAAATATAAAACAAAATATTAATAGAAAATAATAATCTTAATCTATCAAAATTTATAAATTTATCAGTGTGAACTTGTACTTACCTCTAGCTTGGCAACAGAGTATGATTCACAGCTGAGTCTGAGTTATGCTCAAAAGGTTGAATTAAAAATTTATATTTACTAAAATAGTCGTCATAATGATTAGAATTACGTTTAGAAATTTGAGGATTGGGATTAGGTTTGTTATAAAATCTTTCAAAACGTTTCTTAAAATAAATTAAAAAATAGGTTGAGATTTGAAAATTTTTACAATGATTTAAAACTTTATTAGATTCATTATAAATAGAATTTAGAGGTTTGACCGATTTGATGGAATAGAATGTTGTACTGAATATGAATTAATATTGGATTTGGGGTGGCAAGGGATTGAAAATGTAAAGGAATAGTTATAGAGCTGTTAAAATGTAAATTTGAATTTTTAAAATTTATTTCACCCCCCTAAGCATTTAAAAAATCTATCTCCAGTATCCCATCACCTCTTATATAAAATTTATCCGAAGCAATATAAAATTTATGGGTGATTGCATTATTTCCCAATAAAATTCTGAAATTTGCTGTCCCTATATTTTCGACAGTATGCCATGAGGCACAAGTAATTTTAATTTCTTAAGTTGAAGAAGTAGAAGTAGAAGGGTTGTTGTCAAGAATTTCAATATTATTAATTTTAGAACAATTCTGTTCATTATAGAGTGTCTTCTTCGACAATCTTTAATAATGTGGCCAAAGCCTTTGCAATAGTTACAATTGAGGAGCTCAGACTTGATAGGGTTATGATCAAAGGAATTATGAGAAGTGTTTATAGGATTTAAGGTTTGTGATTGGATGAATTATACGGAAGGTTAGTAGATTTAAAAGGTTTCTCCGTATGGGAGAAGCTTGATTTGACCATTTTTAAAGAAATTTCCTCATCGATAGCTATAGAAATAGCAGAATATAAGCTTTGAGGAGATTTGCAATTAACTACGATTTTAAGATTAGGGTGTAACCCTCTTGGAAAACATAAAGTGCTTTGTCTTGAAGGAGGTCGGTATAATAGGTATTAGCTGCAGGGATTTTTTTTTTCTTAATTGTGGCATCTATCAGCTGCCTTAAAATAACCCGCAGACGCATAGAGTAAGACTGTACATCCTCATTTGATTGTTGATAAATTTATTAAATTCAATCTGTAGTGAGGCTACAGATCTGATATCAAAAATGTCTCCTTCAAGCAAGTTTTTAGTTCGAGAAGTGAATTTATGGATTTGCGTTGGGTAGCTTGAAGAGCCGCACTCTCTAATTTTGTGACTAAAATGAATTTTATGAGAGCCGGGTGTAATTTTAAATATACTGTAATAAACTGTTCGAATGTAAAAAACTGTAAAAAATTTGAATGAAAAAAAATTAAATTGTTGTAATTATTTTGCGTGCCGCGTTGTAAAATCGTGTTTCGAAGAGAACGCGTTTAAAGTTCTGAAATAAATTATAGATAAGAAAAAATGAAAACAATGTCAGTTTTATTTATTTTACTATTAATCTGATATCCCAGCAACATACAGATGTCTATTTATTTTTATAATTTTTTTTCTTATTTTCTGCCCTACTTTTCGCGCATCCGTCAAAGACCGTTCGGCATGCTTAAGCAGTTTATATTTGACTTTAGGACAACAATTACAAATGTTTAGATGCCAATATTAATCTTCAAAACTATTATCATTTATGAGATATTCCTTAGACTATCGTTGAAATTATTCCCAGCAATATCAGCCGCAATATAGTCAACCCTTGACTCTGCACTGATCATCTATTCGTTAAAAATGCTTTTACATATTATTTATACAATATAAATTTTTAATAAACACATATATGATAAATGTTGTAATTTTGCTTTGTAATGTTTTTTGTTGATATATTTTAGCGGTATCGGTTCGGAGCAGTGTCACGCAGTGGCACAAATATTATATGCTTATTAGCGTAGAGAAATCTTCAAAACGAATTAAATATCCTTACGGTTTGCTTCAATATCCATATTACTGCTATTGCTACTCCGACTTCCGCAACTACTTTCGGATAAAGTCCTTTTTTTAAGTGGAAGAGCAAACAGATACAGGTGTAATTGAAGGTTTATCACCCATCAGATGATCCATTAACTTAAAAAATTAAAAATTTCAAAAATTATGGTTTTCTGTAAATATAAACAGTTACCCTTACAGTCAGATATGGCCAATGTTTAGCAGAATTTCCAGACTTATTATTATGGTCTTTTGTTTTTTTATGTCTTTCATTCCTGAAAACTTCGATAAATACTGAGGATCTGTAATGATATATCCGTGAGATTTCAGGTTCAGCACTAATGTCCAGCCACAACTTTTGCGACATTTTCCCACTAATAAAATCCATTTTTCGTTTTTCATATTCATCAAGAAGCAAAAGAATAGCGTCATGATATTACTTAAATGCTGTAATAAACAATTGGCTGTTAAATTATATGCGTATTAATCGATTTGATTTATCTTGATTAAAATTACCTTCATTTTAACTTGGACTTCTCACGGATTCATCAATACATCAATCACCATTTAAATGAGATTCTGAACCTTCAGGTTCTTCTATGTCGGTTTCTAAATATTTACCATTACGTAGATAAAAGTTGAATTAATAATACAAATTTAAACTTATCATGACAATAATTTTTTTTCAAAGTATCTAAGAAGTTTCATGCACATTAATACCCAAAATATTAATGGAACCTACCGCTAACAAATTGAGCATATTCTAAATTTTTAGATTCTTTAACCTCTTGTAATCTGAAGCTGGCAAAAGTTGCATCTGAATTTAATATAAGCCATTTCACCCAAAAAATGAGATTTTTTAGTACAACAATTGATGGAATCGATTCAGTCACTCATTACTTAAGATCAAAACGAAATTGATTTAGTGATAGATGATGAACCACCCTTCTAGCCTTTTAAGGATGTAGTAAAGCAAACTTGAATCAAAACTTAATCCTTAACCAAACATAATAAAAAACTTGAATATTTTCCCTTTTAATTAATAATTGATATATACAGGGTGGCTGATAAGTATTGCAACAAAAGTAAAGCGCTATATTTTTTTCATTTTTATTCTAAATTTTATTGTTTGAAAGCAAAATGTCAGAAATAACATCAAATTTTAAAATCAGTTTATATTTGTTCTGATTTGCCATCTTTGCACCAATTATGGCCTTCAACCGGCCACAAAAACCATAACACGCTGCACGAAAGTGGATCTGGGGTATTTTGGCCCATATTTTAGCTCAAGTATTTTATATTTTAACAAGATACCATATTCAATATAGTATCTATATATTTATGCATATCAATGTATCATATCAAAATTTGAACAATTATCTATATATATATATATATAATATATATAACAAATGTATTCTGAGTGGATAATAGATATTAATTTGGAAATATGAACAAACAACACTCTTCTTGCACTAATTATTAAATAATAATTTTCACAAACGTTTCGAGACTAGGTTTGTCTCATCCTCAGTGTGTTATAATTTAAAATTTAAAATATGGAAATCTAAATTAGCATTTTGTGTTTTTCATTACAAGTCGTTCACTACACTCTGCTCTGTTAACACCAACGGTCGTCGGAGTTCGTATTCTCTCCCACTTGAAAACCACTTGAAATTGTAATGTCACGCAATCAGATAGGAAAGAAAGGATTAGGGTCCAGTTGAAAAATAGATGTCGTTAGGAGAAAAAATATTTTAAGATGAGATGGTTTGTTTATAGATTTGTTTTAAATTGTTATAATTAAAAAAGTATGTACATATATACATATTCATATACACAAACGTATATCCACAGTACAAAACGTCACATATACCAGTACCTATATGCCCATAAGTTACACCATATGCATACATACACATAACCATATTACACATCACACAGACATACATCTACCTATATATAAAAACTCACATATCCTCATATACATACAACCATATTACACATAAACTTACACATATCTACATACATACACATATATACATGTACATATATACATACACATATACATACATACACATACACATACACATAGGTGTACATACATATATAGTACCTAAAAAGCTACAAAGTATTAATGAGATTTAGATATGTATCATGTAATATATTGGTATCTGTCCGTAAATTTACTGTGTTACTTGTATGGGCTATTAACATCGATTCTGCAATACTTCTTTTAAATAAATCTTGTTCATAACATAAATGTGCGGATTATTGAAATCGAAACTATGGCTGTTAGAGATAGCGTGGTCTACAAGTGTATTTTTGTTGTATGTTATTATTTTTACTTTGTTTGCTTTGTAATTCGTACTGTCTTAATCTTTTTTCTAAATTTTGACATGTTTGCCCAATATATGATGAATCGCAGTTCAAACAGTTTATTTTGTAAACCACATCTTTTCTTTTTTGTAGGTGTATTGTCTTTAATGTTTGTGTATATGTCTTGCAGTTGTAGTAAGGGAGACACGGATATGTTAATATTATGTTTATTAAAAAGCCTTTTAGATAAAAGGTGTAAATCTTTGTCTATATATGCTTTGTCTATATAAAATTCACAAAACATTTATTTTCTGATACTGACAAGTGATTTGAGCAATGTGTGGTTTTGATATATATAATATATAAACAATATAAAGATATCCGCAGTTCTCAGTTAGTAGACCATGCAATTCTTTTATCTAACCAAAATTTCATAATCACAATATCAAATAGTCATTAACACATTACTCATGAACAGTTTTCCTTACAAAATAATCAGCCCAATAATTAAAAATAGAATTAAATTTTTATTAGACAAACAATCAATAACCACACATTGCTCAAATCACTTGTCAGTATCAGAAAATAAATGTTTTGTGAATTTTCCATATATAGACAAAGATTTACACCTTTTATCTAAAAGCTTTTTAATAAACATAATATTAACATATCCGTGTCTCCCTTACTACAACTGCAAGACATATACACAAACATTAAAGACAATACACCTATTAAAAAAAGAAAAGATGTGATATACAAATAAACTGTTTGAACTGTGAGTCATCTTATATTGGGCAAACATGCCAAAATTTAGAAAAAAGATTAAGACAGCACGAATTACAAAGCAAACAAAGTAAGAATAATAACATTCAACAAAAAAGTACACTTGTAGACCACGCTATCTCTAACAGCCATAGTTTCGATTTCAATAATCCGCACATTTTATATTATGAACAAGATTTATTTAAAAGAAGTATTGCAGAATCGATGTTAATAGCCCATACAAGTAACACAGTAAATTTACGGACAGATACCAATATATTACATGATACATATCTGAATCTCATAATACTTTGTAGCTTTTTAGGTACTATATATGTATGTACACCTATGTGTATGTGTATGTGTATGTATGTATATGTGTATGTGTATGTATGTATATGTGTATGTATAATGTACATGTATATATGTGTATGTATGTATGTAGATATGTGTAAGTTTATGTGTAATATGGTTGTATGTATGAGGATATGTGAGTGTTTTTATATATAGGTAGATGTATGCTGTGTGATGTGTATATGGTTATGTGTATGTATGCATATGGTGTACATTATGGGCATATAGGTACTGGTATATGTGACGTTTGTACTGTGGATATACGTTTGTGTATATGAATATGTATATTATGTACATACTTTTTTAATTATAACAATTTAAAACAAATCTATAAACAAACCATCTCATCATAGAATATTTTTTCTCCTAACGACATCTATTTTTCAACTGGACCCTAATCCTTTCTTTCCTATCTGATTGCGTGACATTACAATTTCAAGTGGTTTTCAAGTGGGAGAGAATATGAACTCCGACGACCGGTGGTGTTAACAGAGCAGAGTGTAGTGAACGACTTGTAATGAAAAACACAAAATGCTAATTTAGATTTCCATATTTTAAATTTTAAATTATAACACACTGAGGATGAGACAAACCTAGTCTCGAAAACGTTTGTGAAAATTATTATTTATTAAATTAGTGCAAGAAGAGTGTTGTTTGTTCATATTTCCAAATTATATATATATATATATATATATATATATATATATATATATATATATATATCTGCAAATATTGCTTTAATTTGTGTAAATGAATTTGTTCAATTTCTGCTCGAAAATTCCTCTTGATATAAAATCATTTTAATCTCTATTAGTTTATCATAAACTTGCGCCTGTCTTTCTCTATTTCTGATTTTTGCAGCTGATGCTCTTTTCCAATTCCTAGGCACATGCCATGAACACAATAATTTGTTTTCTGGTGACCCATAACGTGTGACCAGCAATTGAAATATGCCGGAGCATAATCTGTCATAAAAGTTTTTGCCTTTATTTTTCTTACCGCCTCAGAAATTTGCTGAAAACAAATTTGATAAAGTAATTCATCTTGTCTGTTTGAGAAACAAATGGCAACAGGAATCCCACTCCCAAATTCATCAATCACCAAAAGCGTATGCAAATGAAAACCATAACCGTTAGTCCTTTGAGTACCGTCAACGCATATCTTGTCTGTACCAAATTCCAATAACATTTGCGCCTGCATGTTTGTCATAATTACAAGAATAAAGTCATCACTGCCAAGTCTGTAGTTGTATCAATCCCTTTATAAAATAACACTTAGAAGATTTTCTTTTGTTGATTCTCCTTAACCCGAATAGTTACACTTGTTGAATCTTTTTTATTTCTAAACGCATCGTATGGTTAGTGTTAGAAGTATCGAGGCGAAGTATCGATACCGAGTACTGAAAAAATAATCGAGGCAAAGTATCGATTCAAAAAAAGAATCGTGGCAAAAATATCGATACTACTCAGTATCGAATATTGAGTACTTTTCACCAAAATCAAACACATTCATTATAATAATAGTGTCGGCTAATTTATATCAAAAAGAAAAATACTCAATAATTAAAAAGTAGTATCGTTCTCTCCTCTATTTCTTGGTTTTTGTCCTTTCACTACCGACACAGGATCTAAACTCTGAACTCTCTTCATACATTTTGATTAAGGGGGTATTCTACTGTAGAAGCATGAATTTTGCACGGTTTTGAAGCGCTGTATAAAAGAAACAAATAATATTTTACTATCGATTTTTTGTCATTTGTTTAAGTATATTTTAATTACATAAAAAAAATATTAAAGAAAAAAATTAGAATTCACAAAGTTATGAGCAGTCAAAGTGGGGGCTCAAAAAAAAAAGGGTGTCCTGGCGTGCATGATTCCAACCCTCCTGGTGATCCGAAACATAAAAAATAGATGGATTCTTAATTATTATAGATGCCGCTATCGTATGAACCTTGGATAAGTTAAACACAATTTTTTGTTTGAATGGCGGCAGTTTGAAAAAAAAATTTTGTTTTCATGTTTTTTTTAACAATTCAATTTTTTTAAAAATACTAAATGAAAAGTTATAGTTTTGGGAAAGGTCCATGCGATTAAAGCAATGTATAGAGAAGATCCTCTCCAAAATTTGAAGTAAATTGGTTCATTAGAACTCGAGATATCCTTACCGCCAGCTCGAAAAAAGTAGTTCCGAAAAAACGCGTTCAAAGTTTTGAGACTCGGTCGGACCCGAACCGAGGCCACGTCACTAAAACGGATATATAAAGGAAATAATAGTAATTTTGAAAAATCCTTTTAATGACATATTTTGAATAACTAAACTTGAAAATATGAAAAAAAAATTTTCGATTTTTCAAAATTCTACCAGAATACTCTCCCCCCTAACTTGTAATCTGAGCTATAGCTATGTCAATTCACAATTCACCGTATCAGGAACACCTTGACTCCCATTAATACTTACACCCATCAATAATTTATTAACCTTCGATCCAGGAATATCTGTTGGCGACAAATACTTTGTTTTCTGGACATCGAGAGCTCATGATGACGGAATATATCCACATTTGTTATCGTAAACTACTATATTCCATGTAGACTACGGAGAATTTTTAATGATTCTTAATTGAATATTTATTTATAATTATACTTATTATACAATAAAATTTTTTATTCAAAGTACTCGGGAAAGAAGCACTGTCGAGTTTGGCGCCATAATACATTTGTGTAGTATCTGCGTAATGGGCCGGCCGAGGTCCCGTGGGCTAGCAAATTCTAGTCCCGGGTTCGAATCTAATCTCGGTCGGTTCGGTATCAAAGCAGCTTGATATCAAAATTTCACTTGAAATAATAGATTTCAAATATGATCTCAAGTGAAAATGGTCTTTCGTGGGCATACGTATATGCAGCGGGAGCAATAGCTGTAGTAGCAACATGCCTCTTACAAATAAGAGGTACTCGGATTGTATCCCTGTACTCAAAAAGAAAAACAAGGACTATGACTCTGTGCACCCATGACTGAGTTGGAGAATAAGTCAATACACCGACTTCTACCTTCGGGAGAAGTTAAAATTCAAATATGTAATAAAAAGAAAAAGTAATAAACATGTAATATGTTAGGAAAAAGTAAAAAATTACGTAATACGATATTTTATAAAAAAAAGTGGTGATACTTGGTGACTAACTCATCTGCCCGAATTTTTAATTTACTAGTAAACATTTCAGACAAATCAGAGCCCATGATAAACCCTGACAAAAGCCTGAAATAATATATATTATTATTGATTACGGCTTGCTTATGAATAAATAAATAGATAGGCAATTTTACAGTCCGCCAATTGTACACTTATGGGTCGATTCTCGGTTTCAGTTTTACAAGGTCACACTTATTGTATTCAAAATGACATAGGTGTATTTATAGGACTTATTCCCGGCGATATGCGTTTTATCATATTTATTTATTTATTTGATTTATACAATGTGTTTAAGGGAAATTAGAAAAAAATATTTTATATGTTATAAAATTCACTAAAAATAAGATCAGTTGGCTAGAGCTATTATGGGAACTTAGAAAGAAATAATGATTTTTTTAAATGTAATATATTTATATGCACAGTTGGCTATTTATAATAGGTGTTATTAGACAATTTTCGTATGAAAGAGACGTATTTATCAACTTTGCTTTTTTATGTTCTTCATGGTGCATTTTAATTGTTCGTACATTTAAAGTAAGTTTATCGTAAAGTACATTTTTGTAACAAAGTTGATAAGATCATGATATTGCTGGAAAGGACTTGATCTAAAAAATGTACTAGTTCCAAGTCAATCAACTTTCGGAGAATCAAGCTATCATATGAATTTTTGTACAAAAATTTGAGGAATTTCGAATTATACTTTTTCTATATAAAAACATAAATTCACCATTTCATCTGAAGAAAATGCAAGATACCAACGATGTTTGATATCGATTAATGTCGAATTTGCCCGGTTCTCCTACAATACTCGCAAAGCATTCAGAACAGGTTTTACTGCGGCAACAACATTCTTTAAATTTTCGGTCAATAAAACCCGAAATGTACTTCACAGCTTCTTCGACGACGGGATTTTTAAAAAAAAGTTCATATTTTTGTAATTCATCTTCTGGCATCGGATTTTCCGAATTATCTGCACTTGCAACCGTCAAAATCGGAATTTTATCCGGAGAAGAATTTCCTTTATCGGAAACGATCATTTCTTGATGTCAAGTCAAACGTCGCATTGCATAAATCAATTGATAGCAAGTTGGATTATCAGTGAATCCACCTCGCATTCGAATTGCGATGAAATAATCCAGCAGAAGAAAGATTCCACCATATCCTGAAGCAGTTTGTAAGTCGGGAGATATTTAAAAAGAGAAAAATATTCCGCAGGCAGATGATAAAACCAACAAATCCTTATTTTCTTCATCCAGATATTACAAGCTACTAGCGATGCTTCAATCTTAAAATATAATTTTCAATTTCTTTTTCACGTTTCACCGATTTTTGCTTGTTCTCCTCGCATAACGAAATTTTGAAGACTGTCTATATATATTATTATGATGTATACTTCTAAAATTTAAAATATCAAACGGGTTATTAAAGATTTTGCAGAATTCTGCAGTCCCTTGAATGTTGCAACCAGAAATAATATTTTGTTTTCTAAAGCCATCAACGCTTCACTAACAGAATTGCCAGAACCTGAGCTGTCAATATAACATTCATCTTATTTTCAGAAATATGAATGTGTCGTTATGTCAATTTGTTTGCGTAGTGAAGACCTTGGCCTTTTTGTATTTTGCATAGACAAAAATGTGTGTCCAGTTAACAATTTGGTTCGTGTTGGCAGTAAACTATTCCAGTTCCACAAGTGCGTTGCGACAATTTTTCAACTTGTGGCAGGAATCTGGAAATAACTGTGACCAGTTGCTGGATGAGGAATGAAATGTTTTGCACACGGAATATTAAATTTTCGTACGTGCTACCAATGAATGCATCATGGATTCATTCATTCGATCACCGTCATAAGTCATGGAATGAACGTTGACGCCGTATGCAAGAGATTCAGCATTATCCGTACAAGGTTAGCTTTTTAGGCTTTATAACTACTTTAATTCTATTAAGGTACTCAATATTAAACATGTTTTTGTTGTTATCACGTTGTTCATGTTCGAGTAAGAAGAGATGAAGTGGAGCTTCTGTAATACGATGTTTAATGTCGAATTAGTTGAGTACATTATGTTTGTGGGTGGCGACTTCTACTATTACTAGACTTCTACTATACTACTGCTATTATTAACTTTATTTATATATAATACTTAGGGTTGCATTGTATTAAATTAATCCTAAAAGAAATGTGTTAAATTTGTTTTTTATTTTGTTGTTTTAGCAGTCTCTGCTTCCAAAAACGAAACCATTCTACTGCTATTTTAATAAATTCTATTTCAGTCATCTCTATATTGTTGTTAATTAGAAACATTTGTATAATTTTTTGTAACTTCACTTTTGATTATTTGCATCATTTTAAGGTTGTTGACTGCTAGATTGTCCTTACGACCAAACCATGTGCTTACGGTAGCCAGTTTCTTTGTAAAGAAATTTTGTTAAATATGTTCCTAACATACTCCGCAGGTTTCTTACCACCTACTTTCAAAATATAATTTTTCAAAATTAAAATATAAAAAGTTAGTACAAAATCATCTTATTTATATTATATTATACAATGTAAGTATACTAATGCAGCAATATAATCATATTCTTTGAGCATATCGTCACAATTTATTTCGTCTTTACATTGGGCATATTATTCCGGTCTAAGTCGGTTTCCGGTTTCTGATTTTGTTTAATTTATATTGAAGCCCTCTGCATAACTTGTTATATTTGTTTTTATCCTCAGGTCTATGAACGCTGGCATATTGCTCTCGCATATCTTTTATCCTGTATTAGGATTTGGACTTTGACTTCAAGTGATACCTCATGGATCCTCAGACTTTATTTGTGGTATATCTGGAGTAGCTTTGTGCTGATGTTTGGATATTCTTTATTAATGTTTTTGTTGCTGCTTCAATTTCGGCTTCATCCTTGAGTGAAACTTTGTTGTTTTTTCAATTAGGTCTATTCGAAATTTATCCCAACTTGTTATGTAGTTGAATATGTTTATTTTGGGAATAGTTGAGACACCAATAGTTAACACAATAGGGGAGTGATCCGATGATAAGTCGTAGTATGATTTGATATCTGCAAATTTGTCATTCATTAATTTGATTTTATATGAAGAAGTCTAAAAGATCTGGTATTTTATGGGGGTCACTTGGCCAATATGTAGGAGATCCTGATGATAAAATGCCAAAGTTGTTGTTGTCTATTGCTTTCAAAAGTCCTTTACGTTTTGCTGTAGTAAATCTTGAGCTCCATCGAGTATGCTTGCAATTATAATCACCACCGACTATAAATCTATTACCTAATATATTAAAGAACTCTCTTCAAATTATGTTGTTTATAATATATCGTGGAGGGAAATAAACCGTTGACAGTGATAAATCATATGACTTCAATTTTACTTTTATTATTGTGGCTTGAAGATAATTGAGTTGAAAATTTGGAAGAGCATAATGTTCTAATGAATCCTTAAAAGAAATTATAATGGACGAACCTCCGCGTGCCGTATTATCAGGGTAATTACATTGGTACGTTGTATAGTTTGGTATTTTGAATTATGAAAATTTGTAAAATGTGTTCGCTAATTAATATTACATCGATGGGGTTTAGTTTTAGGAATGTTATCAGTTCTAGTTTATGTTGTGTTAGACCATTAGCGTTCCAAAATGCGATTCTAATAAACTTTGTCATCAGTAATTTAGTTTTATATTACTGTTGTAAGCATGTTTAGTACCATTCATTTTGCTGAATTAGCTGGTTGAACATGTTTTAAACTCATTTAAGAACTGCATAAGATTAGTCATTATGTTTGATTCCGTAATTACCATAGA
>NW_020536354.1:22928-40494 GCF_003426905.1 Ctenocephalides felis | reverse complement strand
GCCTAGGAGCACTAAACATTAAGCTGACAGGATATGTTTGCGTCCGTTTTATTCCCTGGGGTCGTGTCTAGCTTCTAGTAAAATAGAAATAGACGAAGACTTAGTGAATATTTTAGTTTGAGATATATTAGAGTAATTAGTTGCAAAATGCAATCGGGAAAGTCAATTATTTTTATACACTGCAGAATCGGTCAATATTCACTGTATTATAACTTAATTTAAAAATAGAGATAAAGCATTAAAAAATAATGATTAGTTCATATATGTTGTTGGATTGTCTGCAGATCAAAGTATATCTGTATTGGCTAAAATCCGAACAAATTTTCTAATATATCCTCGCCCATATAAATTACAGTAGAAAAACAGGAATAAATGCTTATTAAAAGCTTTTTAGACATTGGCATAACTGTTTTTTGTTACTTACGGAAGACGACACAAATTTATATTTAATTTTTATTATTCTCAATTCTATGAATATTTAAGTATGTACTGTAATGGTGAATAACAAATCTACAGACTCTTTTCTTAAGGTTGCCTGTATATGATGGTTGCTTGCCATGCATTTCATACTCCTGGTACTTGACTTTACGGCTATTGAGAAAAGGAAAGCTCACATCTTGTTAGATAATCCAAAACTGGATATAATAAAGTGTTCTGCACTCCTTCAGGAATCGCTACGATTTTATGACTAAGTAAATAAAGGACTTTACGATAAGAAAACTGCCTTGGTCTGGTTCTGATAGCGAGAGCGGTTCAAATGTTAAGAATTATGAGTATTAAAGCTATTTAGTTATAAAGTACTAGAATTTCTAGTAATCTATTAACCTAAAAGTATAAATTTGATACATGTGTATATGTGTTCAGTATCACAATTCCCAGAAGCAGTTCTGTTCCGACAATTGGTAATATTGCGCAATTCTTTTACGCTCAAGTTTCTCGATCATAAAGGAACGATTATTCACCTTGTTCGCATTTAAGTTGTTGCCATATTTCTTATGTCAAAAGCAGTATCATACAAAATGGCTTTAGTTTCATTTCGTTGTTTTACAACCGAGCTTATGACATGTATGATATAAGCTCGGTATATGTATGATATATTAGAAATATGCCCATGTCTCTTTTCATATGTTCTGTTCTATATAAACCTTAGTAGATTTACATAAACGTCGCAGGATTGGAAAAAAGATAAAGCAAAATTCTATCAAGTGTTTTTCTTTCTTATGTGCATATAGCAGTAGGGTATTGTGCAAAATCTCTCGGTAGTTTCAGTTCATACATATGCAAACGCCGAAGAGGTGAGCGTTCGCTTATCTACTCACTGCGGTTGGAGAGAATATTCTCTTCATCACAAAAAATATACGTGTGTGTTCACCAAAGATAATACCATGTAGCATGTGTTGTTTAGCATTTAAATGGACAATTATTTCAACTTCTATGTATGCTTCATGTCTTCATTGATAATATCGGCGATACCTAATAGTAAACACTTTTCTACTGGTATTGAATGCAGATTCAATCTGAATTTTAATAGAAGACAAATAATATAGCTATCGGCTAAAACCTGCCACATGTTATATCATTCACCAATAAAAATTCATCACTATTACAATTATTGTAATAATAAAAGTCATCACATAGAGATGAGACAACTGTTTGGGTTGCCATCTATAATAAAACAAACATTACAACAGCTCATAGGACCCATAAGTTCTGATCGCTGTTCAAATAAATAAAAAATAAAATAAAAAAATTGTGGAATTCGTATTAAGCAAACGACTTTATATTCAGATATCCGTTTAGTTAAATAAATTTAGCATGCTAGCAAACAATCAAAGAGGCTGTTTATTGTTCTACATGCTTTAGTGATGCAAAAGTTTTTGGTTATCTTTTATTGTGAATTATTCAATTTGAAAATATATTTCAACCATCTTCAAAATTAAATCTTTCACTAATTAAACACTTTTTATAATAATTTTTTATCATATTTACTAAATAAATATTTGGGGAAGCTTTGATTCGAGATGATTCGAATTCAAGTTTTTTCTAATTCGAATCATTCGAATCAAAAATTTTTCGAGTCGGTGCTTCACTAGTTAGATCATATAATGATATAATGATATTTTTACGTATATCTTTGCTTCTTTTTGTCATTTTTCTTCAAATCCGGTTTATTTTCTTATTACCACTTTCATATCCTTGGTGTTGCTCAATTTCATTTATCGCATTATTTCATTCATGCAAAAAACTAAATCTTATATCTTTTATTTGTCCAGTCGCTCATACATTGCATGCAATGTAAAATCAAGTGAAATTATCACTTAATATACATTTGCGAAATGCGATGGTGTCAAACCATTTAGATAATGAAGCGTCATGAGTAATGAGCTTGTAAACGAATTTTTCACTCACTAAATGAAGGCTTGTACACTTGTAAAACTTGATACTCTCGCAATCGAAGAAACCAACAGATGATAATTGATCATTGTCAGGTGTCTCGGTATTAACACGAAATTATGCCCACGCTCAGGTAATAGTTGAAGAGTTGAAGAGAATTTTGAACAAAAAATTAAATTACTTTTTCATACATTGGTCTGCTGAAATTTCTCGAAAAATTTTATTTTGGAAAATTAAAATCGAGTAATCTTATTTATGACGAAATTTTGAAAAAGTTTTTTGAAAATAATTGAATTCTTCTATTTGTTTTTTTTTTCTTCAATTCTACTATGAATTAGCTTAACTTAATTCTTATGTGTATATCGGACTCTCCATAAATGTCGAACAATCTTAAAATTAACTTTTTTTTGTGTATTTTGTATAACAATCTGATTTCTGAAACTACAATAATAAATAAATACATAGTACCAAGTTTGGTTACAATTGGTTGCAAAACATGATCTTTTCCACGTCTGAAGGATACTTAAATTATCTTCAACTCTCTCACTATATAATGAGTAAAGTGAAATAAAAAACTACACATATTCGAATGATAAATTAGTCTCTGACAAAAGTACTGAATATTTCATCTCCGGTCTTCTCGCTTCGTATCAATGGTGCCATTAATTGTACACGATATTATCGTTGTTGAATAAAATTCATTTGGGATAAGCATATCTTTTAGAACTTATTCAAGTCAGAGTTAATTAGTTGAGATTCATGCTGTCTATTGACGAAGTGTGGAGTCTGGAACAATGGTAATTAATTTCCCAGTTGGCTAGAAAATTTAATCATGTATGGTGTAATTAAATTTTAGTTTCTTCCAGTCGGTTTTTGGAGAATAATGAAAAACAAATAGAGAAAAATCCGGGAAAAATATTTTTTTCAGAACTAGATAGGGTTTCTATAAAATAATGCAAAAAAATTGCGCTTATAGTATGAATAGAAATAAATAAATGTATATATATAAAACCGTGTCTTTTCCGTTTTGTTCAGTTGGTACAATTATTTTAAATGAAAACTCATTATCGTATATTCCCCTGCAAACACGTAAGTTTCAAAGTACACAATGAGTGTGAGCTTTTACGCTGAAAGCCAGATTGAATTTTCCCCGCGGAAAATCCCAACGTGTCCCCTGTATAACGTTCTGCTCGGTGTATTACATGTTAGGAAAATCAACTTGGTCAGCTTGAAGCTAACAATGTAAAATGCCGAGAAGCGATACGCACTTTGAACAATTTGAATACAAAGTATCAGATTCACGATTCTCATCCATGTTCGTTACCATGACTACATCATTGTTAGTTGATACTTATATTTATTCATACATGCTATACATGGATTTTCACACATTTCATTACTTCGTAAGATGGCCTATTTAATTATGTAATTTAATTAGGGAATTACTTTAGCTGCAACAGAGAGAAAACAGGAGTAGAAATTCTTCTAACGGAGTAGAAATGTTTGATAGTGGGTAAATATTAAACCGATTGCCATAAGTAGGATTCTACAACTCCTTATAGTTGCATTTTTTATTTTAGGATTTACTACAGTAAGTAGCATTTAATGCCTATAACTGAATATAATAATTCATAATCATGTAACAAAATAATGGGCTTTACCCATTGGGACATATAAACCATTATTATCCTTATGATTTAGTTGTAAGTATATATGATTCTTATAATTTTTCATACTTAATTTTATTAAATAATAATTTTTACAACTGTCCCGAAACGGACATCAAGTAAAACAAGTGTTAAAGAACTGAAGAATACAATATTTGACTATTGCCAGTAATTAGTCGAAGGTTATCTTTTGAATTTGATTATTAATGCAGAAGAAACAATGTTTTATATATCTCTTATTTTGCTTCAGGATTAAATATATATTGTAACAAAAGACAGTCTAGAAAGTGAAATAGCTTGGTCTGTTTGGCTTGGCGCCAGTAAATTTACACTCCTACAATAGGCCAATAAATCAGAAGTCATAAGTTTCGTGCATTCCCTTGTATACGAATTGTTCTATAAAACTCTCTTTAAAGGGGAAAATGTAGAACACACAGTTTTGCTATAGTAATTTTGTTTACGATATAATTGTAAAACAAAAGATTAAATATGAATTTTGTTTCTTACTGGATTATTTCTATTTTTTCTAACTTTACTCTAAAAAGATTCTCAATTGTTACGCATATGTGATACTTTAATTTTTGTTCTATAGAGGATAGTTGTTTTATGAATGTTCTTTACTTATTTGAGTCTGAATTAAATCTATTTAAAATTAGTAGCACACTTTATTACATATACTTGCAATTGACTACTTTTATTGGATATTCATGCATGAAACTTAAAAAAATTAGTTTAAGTGGAAGTGCATTGGAACAAATTTTACTTTCACAATTACTTACCCTGTATTTATGTAACATAAATTATAATTTTTTTTATTAAAGTAGTTTTTCTAAAATTAAGTGTCACGAGAATTGTCTTCAAAAAGTACATAGTTTTTGTATTGTTGATCACGTTTCTCAAGTTCATCTTTAATATTTTTTATATATGTAATGAAACTAATAAATGAAATGATCTATGTTCTTTAAGACTCTTTCCCTGTAAATTATATACGTGTTTGCCGAGCTCGAGCTCGTTACATGGCAATTATCAAACTCTTCAATAGGTTCTGTCGAGGGAACTTGGGATAAATAGGGTGTATCGTCTTGTTGTTAGAAGGTAGTCTCAACTCTCGGGTCTCAAGACCAGCCAATTTCACGCCATTCTGACTTACAGAAGTCGGTAGACCCTTCAAGAATATAATATCTGCACATGACAGACAAGTTGCACGCAATTTCAGATATTATCTACTTCACTGTTCGATATTTCTATCATGCGACGGCTGAGTGAATCGAAAACACTCTTGAAATGTAATATTGATTAATGGATTGCTTGGAGAACAGTTTTATTTTGATTATGTCTCATTTGTGTGATCTAAATTAATCACTATATTTAATTGGACCAGAGATGGTTAGAGTGTGGGCTAGCACCAACTAGACCCAGGTTCGCTGGTTCGATTCCCGCTACCGCCAAGCCTGACATCAGGCAACTTTGATGTCAAATTTCCACTTGGGGTTATAGATCACAATATAATTCCAAGTAGAAATCGTCCTTCGTGGACATAGTTGCATCATACAATCATATGCACACTATTAGACATAAGAGCTAATATATAAAAACCCACACATAGGAGAAGGATGAACCGATGGGTCGCTTCTCATATCAATACCTTAGGTCATAAGTCATACACAAAACAGCTTATAGAACAATAATAAAGAGTTCTGATTGCTGTGGAAACAATAAAAAAAATTTAATTAATGCAAGGTCCAATAAATATATAGTAAATGGAAACTGATTGTGACCACCGTTATTTGTAGTAGTAAAATTAATTTTGGATAACCATTATCTTCGTACATAAATTCCTTTTACGAATTGAATTACCATTTTGGGACGACTATAATAAATGCATGAATGAATCTAATCTGCAAGTTTTATCTACTTCGTCCAGCTATAGTAATCATAATAAAAGATTTGAAATACTCTCTAACAAAAACAACGAAAATGCGAAAACACCGAAACAGCAAAAAATATCATCTCCTCTATTAGTTTTCTTTCGCACGGGGTGTCGTGTTTGCCTGGAGGAAAAGAAGGTCAAAGGATATAAGTAACATATCGCCGACATTCGTGTCGTTTGCTTGTAAGGTTGTAAGGCAAAAAAGTATCTTGTACTCAGGCGCCCCGTTGCCGCATGAAGCGATCCGAGGAATTGTGGAAAAGAGATGTCGGTCTCGTAAAGGGGTAGTTGGTGGATGGTATACTCACATTCCCTTAGAACTATTTTTCGACACTTTTTAATAAAAATATTTTGGTTGTATTCATTACAATTGCGACAAAATGAAAGAAAAAATTGAAAACAAATTTATTGGTAAAACTAACAATAAGCGTATTTTCATACGAGTTGCCTTTTTATATTAAAGTATATTATTAGATAGATATGCCTCTTTTTATATTAAAATATATTATTAGATAGATTTGCCTCGGAGGGTGCAAAGTACACAAGTCGTGGCAGAAATTACTTAACTTTACTCACATATTTGTCAAATAAAACTATCATTTTCTTTTTACATCATACAAAAAATGATAAAAAATTCATGGTGTTGATAAGTTAGATGTATAATTGTTAGTGCTAATTTCTAGTGTTGTGTACACATCTTTAGATGTAACCTACCAACGTTAATATCCACTGATGATGACATTAAATTGAATGTCGAAACGTTTGGAATTAAAGATTAATTTATAAATCTTTGCTCTTTATTCTATGTTTCATCGCCTCACAAGAACTTACTCATATATCTCGACATCAAAAATAACAACTAAATCATTAAAATATATGTTTATTTGTGAATATGCATGTATATGTATATTTTTGTCTTTTAACATTTTTATTTCATTTTATATAAAAAGTACATTGTATGAATTTACTTTACGAATACCTATCTTCATTAGAAGATAACAAAGAATTTTTTTTTTTTTAAATTTAGATAAAATCAATTAAGAGGCACCATGCATTTCTTGAATGTATTTTTTGTATATTAGATTAATTCATAATGGTGAAGTAGTAATTTGATTTTCTTTCATTAAATTTGATTTAAAATTTATTATACATACATTTTATAGTCAAATCAAAGATGATACGCGATCAGAGTTGTCATTTAGTGAGTAGTCGAATCTTGGGTACAAATTGTGTAGGTCGTACTCATTTCCATATTCCTAAACACAACCACATTTACTGAACAACTATCTATTTAAAATAAATTATTGTATTTGAGAGTTTGTGAAGGAATACTGTTATTTTAAAAGGAAGCTTACAACATTTTAAATCGACTTTTTAACGAAAATGTGTACTACAATACTTTTTGAACTGTGTCGCACTTCGTATAAACCAAAAATAAATTGATTTAAATTAAATGTTGTTTTTTTACAATACCAGCAAAGTTATGCAAAGGTAAATAACACTTTTGAATAAGTGCCCATTTTTGTTATTTACTAGCAAATATATTGAAATTTTAAGGTGATCCTATTATATTAATTCTACACTGGTTTGGTATAAACCAAAAATAAATTAATTTTAAATTAAGTGGTGTTTTTTTACAATACCAGCAAAGTTACGCAAAGGCAAATAACTATTTGAATAAGTGCCAATTAATGTTATGTACTAGCAACTATATTGAAATTTTAAGGTGATTTTTTTATATTAATTGTGCACTAAATTCCCTATATATTCTAAAATATATAACATCTTAATCACAGGTTTTTAAATCGATACCTTGAGCTTAGCCATGGACTTTTTTTTTAAAAATTTCTAAATGTACTAAAGTTTATTATTAAATACTTAAAATAAAAATACGTGTTAGCTGTATAAATTTATTAATTGAATTTAAAATAATGTAAGCAAAAGTAAATGTTTAATTATCAACATTTGGCAACAATTTTCTAAGGTTAAATCTTGCATCCCCGGCTAATAATAATGTCCTGCCTACATCATTTTTTCGTTTTGCAACGAGATCACTATTTTACAATTATTAAATTATTTTTTATCATTAGTATGCAGAAATACTATGACAGTATCAAAAAGAGCAAAGAATATTGCTTTTACAAGCTCTACCATATTGCGGCTACGAATCGAATACATACTTATGCTATAACTTGCACATTTTTATAAACCAGAACATTTTTTTTACTTTTTGATTCTATTTAGAAATTTTGTACATATATGAACTTTTATTACAGATAGTTTAAAATAAGTAAATAGATATTAACGTGGTGGTAACGGATATATACTATCGTGGACCCCATTTTTGTGCACTCCCTGAATGTTGTCTTGAGAACATTCATGGGAACCACTTTGGGAATCGCTGATCTAAACCCTAAATTTATTAAATTGTGCTTACAGGATTATATATTTGATTTAAGATAAATAAAATCTAGTCCAATAAGATAAATTTATTTTTTACCAAATAAAATTTTTGTCAAAAAGTTTTTACAAGATCCCTTTTTTAATGATTATTCATTAAATAATCAATTATAAGTCCATCAGTTATCAGTCCAAGTTTCAATTTATAAGTCCATCCCTGTTGTGTGCTGTTTAACCCTCCGTCGGTCGGATATTTATTTACCTTCGAACTGTCGGAGTAGTCTGGCTGGACCACTCATTTTTTCGTCCTGATTTTTTCATTGATCGACAGCTAATGAAATTTTAGGAAAAGTCCAGAAATTTCAAGTCGATAGGATTGCTAAAAGTATTTTTTTTTGAAATTGAAGTGGAATAAAGTCTGGGCAGACCACTCCGACCGACGGAGGGTTAAATATTATTTTGAGTAAATTGGTTACTTATATCCTGTCTATTCCGTGCAAGACGATCTGACAACGAAGCAGCGCGGGCTGCTTGTGTTGTTGATCCGACACTTCGAACAGAGAACAAAGCTTTGTTGCACACACCACCTTGCAGACTTCAAAAGAAATACCAAGAGTAGGGATGAGGGAATGAAGAAAGTTTAAGTTTATCGTTTGTATTATATTTCAATATAAACGATTTCTTGCTTGTGAAAATATACATGGTTTTCTTTGATGATGGTATCATTTTTATTTATTTGCTTAATCATTGGAGTTAACGATAACCGGTGAACATTCAGTAATTGTTATTTTAGCCACAGGTGAATCAATATAAGAAATGAAATATCAATGTAAGAAGTAAATACGTAAGAAAAATTAAATCCTAAACTGCCCATTTAGTACTTTATATTGAAAACTATTACGACTGTATACAAATATTTATCTTAGGGAATGCAATACCGATGGAAAATTTCAATACAGGTATTTCGGTAATTTTTCATTTCAAAACCGGAATACCGGTAAATTACCGGTATTTTTATTATCTTAAACAAACGTAAACAAAATTGAAAGTTACTAGTACAAATATAAAAAAATGTATATACAACTACAACTATATTCAACTTAACAATAAAATAAAACAATAAGTTTTTTTTTTTTAAATAATAATTTAACAAAATTACATCCGATTTAATTAATTCATTATCACTATCGAGTATATTGAGTACTTTTCACCAAAAACAAACTTATGAGTAAGAAAGACCAAAAACTCATAAAAGATCATATTACATTATTATAATAAACTGTATTGTCTGTATCCGATGTGTTAAATTAGCAAAATCTCCAATATTTAAAAAAAATAATTCTACACTAATTTAAGATCGGATACTTTGTCGAGATAAATAATAAATTACTATAATTGTTGAGTATTGTTATTTAAAACAATGTGATGCTTCTATAGTATTTTCAAACTTCGAAACGTTTTCGAAAAATAATATTTTATAATTGTAATAAGAAGCAAAAATATTTAGTAATTATCATAATTATTATGTATAAAGTTAGAAAAAAATAAAGATTACGCAGGATATTTTGGCGCAAATATCACTTAAAAACACGTTACATTTTTACATAAGATGAAACAAACTTCATTATCTATCAGTCCAATTCTATTTATTGTAACACGATATGAAGCCTTCAGTAAAGCAATAAATATTCAATTCAATGACGAGTTGAGATAATATTTGTCATTTTTATCCTATAGAATCACTTGAAGATATAGCTGTTGATGCGATTATGGAATTTAACGATAAATTTGTTCCGAGAAATTTAAACTTAGTGTATTATGTATCAAATAGCGCTTATGTAAAAATACCGAAAATACCGGTATTTTTGGGGTAAATATCGGTAAAAATACCGCCGAAAAATCGGGCGATTTACCGGTAATTCGGTATATACCGGCAAACCGGTATTGCATTCCCTAATCTATCTTATAATCCTTGATATTGAAACAAGATAGCATCGTATCATGATCGTATCCATCCATTACATTTCATACGTGTTTCTGATCAGACCAACGCACTCGCATATCTGCATTCGGCGTCGTTTATCCATACCAGGAACGTCCACGGAAGTTATGCCTGGCAATGCATAAACATAACTTGCGCAGAATTCCCTATTTAAATAATACGCTGGCAAATCTGCTAAAATCACCGTTAGTGCATTAAAATCTGTATAAGCCGCGGAGGTATTACTTGAGATAAATTTAGAAATTTGCAATTCATGACTAAACTGTTCATTTATAAATGACTTTTTATAAAAATATGGATGTATTTTGAAGTTACAGTTTAGAGCAATAATCAATAATTGTAAATGAAAAAAAAGAAAAAAAAATAGAAAAAAAAATAGAAAAAAAAGTAATATAATAGTTTCATAAAGTCTAACCGAGGCTCAAGCATCCTTGTCTGTATATTGTTGTGCTGTCGGTGTTCACTAACTACCAAACAAATTTTTATTGGGTTTATCTATAATAAATTTAATCAATATTAATTAGATTTGTACATGATAAATCTCTCTGTCTACTTTTCTACCTGTTCACCTGACTATCTTTCCACCTGCTTATCTTTCTACCTCTCTACTTGTATAAGTTGTACACTATTCTACCAGCTTATTTGCCTATCTGCATTTTTTTATCTTTCTATATACATGAGCAATCCGTTTCCATTTTTGTACCTTATTGTTACGATTTGTTATTACTATTATTTTTATTCTGTTTCTCTATATTATTTTAATTATAGTTTCCTTATTATACCAGCTCTGTAACTCATATGGTCATTTTGACTATGATTGTTATAAAATTAATGTAATTAAAAAAAATGTATTTGCGTTTCTCCAGTTTATAACGATAGTTGTTGCACCTCCTTAATTTTTTTAACAATCTTATTTTATGAACACTAGTTGTAAGTAGCAAGTTGCCTGAACCTGTAAATGTGTAAATAATAAATTTAATCAATATTAATTAGATTTGTGCATGATCAATCTCTCTGTCTACTTTTCTACCCGTTTACCTGACTATCTTTCCACCTGCTTATCTTTCTACCTCTCTACTTGTATAAGTTGTGTACTATTCTACCAGCTTATTTGCCTATCTGCATTTTTTTATCTTTCTATATATATGAGCAATCCGTTTCCATTTTTGTACCTTATTGTTATGATTTGTTATTACTACTATTTTTATTCTGTTTCTCTATATTATTTTAATTAAAGTTTCCTTTTTATACCAGCTCTGTAACTCATAGGGTCATTTTAACTTTTATTGTTATAATTAAATGTAATAAAAAAATGTATCTGAGTTTTTCAGTTTTATAACAATAGTTGTTGCGCCTCCTTAATTTTTTACCAATCTTATTTCGTGAACACTAGTTGTAATTAGCAAGTTGCCTAAACTTCCAGATATGTGTAAATAATAAATTTAATCAATATCAATTAGATTTGTACATGATCAATCTCTCTGTCTACTTTTTTACCTGTTTACCTGACTATTCTTTCACCTGTTTATCTTTCTACCTGTATAATTTGTGTACTATTCTACCAGTTTATTTGCCTATCTGCATTTTTATATTTCTATGTACATATTTGGAAAAAATTGTATCCACAGATGCGCACAAGCACATCCATGTAAAGATATGCGAAAATTTTAATTTTTAATTATTAGACGATTACTATAACTACCCTTCTGGAAATTAGTAACTGGCAATAATGATAATGTAATTGATAAGGCTACAAAATAACAGAATTATTATGTAAAAATAATTATTTATCTATTTTTTGACACCAATTCGCCCTTTTTGAAAATAGTATTTTGAAAACAGCGGTAAACCCTTTCTGTAATTGCTTCACAGGTTGGAAATCACAGAGTTAAAGTTTAATGTGATGCATTAGGATTATGATTAGGTTTGTTCATCATTTATTCATGAATTCCATTTGCCATGACTACGAATATAAAAGTTCTTGCAATTACCAACTTAAGTGATATTGGCAATTAGAACTTAATAATCATAATAAAATCGAGGATACTAATTTTTTGTTTTTGCGTTTAGATTCTTTTCAGTACAACTTGAATAATCAACTCTTGCGCACGGAAAGGTGGGCATTTGAATTTTTAATTTTTTTCATATCGTTTTTCTTTCGCATTCATTTACTTCAAATTATAAATTCTGGTTTAATGTGACTATGCATAAATAAAGCATGATTGTGTACCTTGATTTTTGTGTTAAAGCACACGGCTGTAGAAATGCGTTTAAAGCACATAATCTGGAACGTTTGGATAACTTTTTAATCTCTCTGGATCGCACTATCCGAGCAAATAAAGTAGCTTTGTCCTACGCTAGATTAACTCACAATTGTGGTACACTGAAATGGAAAATTACTAAAAGCATAAAGTCGAAGCTACATAAACTCCTATAGTCTGGCGGTTTCAGCATAGTACACCAAAGCAGAATCGTTTCGCGCGCGAACCCTATAAGCACAAAATTGGGACAATGAAAATACGAGACTTTCATAAGAAACCGAGTTGTATATAAAGCTAATAATAAAAGGTCGTATATATTATACTTTATTGCTTTTATATTATATTGAGGCAAAAAATATCTTCAATAGGCCGATGCAAATCATAACAACGGTAGTTTGCAAATAAAGTCTCTTCATTGCAACAATACAACGGTGCCAAAACGGTATTATTTGATATAAACTTGCAAATATCAATTTCTTTGTTATAAAATAGAAGCACCGACAAGAACTTAATGGGCTTCAATATTTCTTCAAAAAAGTTTCAACGAATTGAGTTGAGTTACATTACGTTCAAGTGAGATGAAAAATAAGGAATATTTTTTGCAGAAACATCATTTGCGAATTCTTTTGTGAAGTGTATCAAGGGTAATCTTCAATGTATTGACAAATAGAAGCACTTTGGTTCATCCGGAATACTTTTTATTACAATATTGACAACGGAAATTTCTCGTTTATATTCATAGGTATTAGAAGTCTGATAATTAACCGATTCTGGGTTGATTGAATTTTCACATATATTTTATTTTTCTTAATTTTTTTGCTTACTCATTACTATATTTTCCTAATTTTACTTTATTTTAAAAATATTTTTTTTGTAACTTGTATCTGATATACTAGATAGAAGTAGAAATGAATTAACTCTTTTTCAGCTAGGGCTGTTATATACGAGTATAAATAGTGCAATTTCAATCCTGTTCCAGGTACAAAAATGCAAAAATTCTAATTGGATTAATTCTGATAAGTGTCGTTTATAAATGGAATGCAATGCCACTAGCGAAAGGTATGATGTTCTAGATTCTCCCGGCATTTCAACATCAATTTCAAGTATTTTAATTGAATATGTCGCAGATTGATTCATTTTGTAATATCTTATGTAAAATAAAAATTGTGCACGTTATTATATTTTGCGAAGGTTTGAATGTAGATGTAACTTTCTTTTTTGATTTTGTTGGACCTAAACTAAAGTATTATCGTTTTAAACTTTGGGTACATTTTTTTACACAACTGTTTAATAACTAGATAATCTGGATATAATTCTTGCAAAGCAGGATGCAACAAGGTCTAAATATTAATGCTCGAAATACAGGACTAACATATATCTTTCAAATGAATACTTGGATACTGCATGTATACAAGTATATTATAGAAGGTTGTTTTCTGGTTGTGTAGTAAAACGAAACTTGAAATTTTAGCAATAGGTTTAGCTAGGTATAGTTTAAGCTTGATACTGATTATGCTAATGGCTTGAATTTTGGTTGCCTGTTTTTTGTAAGAATTTCAACCCATTAGATAACTAGATAATCAGGATATCATTTTTTGCAAAGCAGGATGATGCATGAAAGTCTGAATTAATGGTCGAAATACAAGATTAATATATATCTTTAGGTGAATACTTGTATACTGTTATATTTTAGAAGGTCGTTTTCTGGTTGTGTAGTAAAAGGAAACTTGAAATTTTATCAAATGATTAATGGTTTTAGATCTGTGGCTATGCACAATTTAATTTTGATACTGATGGTACTAATGGCTTAAAATTTACTTGTCTCATTAAAGTATAATTAAAGTAGTTAATCCTTTTCGCGAGAATTTGAACCCATTCGGTAACCAGATGATCAGGGTATCATTTCTTGCAAAGCAGGATGCAACAAGGTCTAAATATTGATGCTCGAAATACAAGACTAGTATATATCTTTTAGATGAATACTTGCATACCATATGTATACAAGTATATTATAGAAGGTTGTTTTCTGGTCGTGTAGTAAAACGAAACTTGAAATTTTAGCAATAGGTTTAGCTGGGTATAGTTTAAGTTTGATACTGATTATGCTAAGCTTGAATTTTGGTTCGTTTGTTTTTTTCTAAATTTATAGATTAATGGGATGTTTAATTGAATATTCTTATACTAGATATAAATATATATTAATACTCAGTAAATACAAGACTCACATAAGTCAGTACTATTATCATTGATATAATGTTATATGTACAAGTTATTTTATGATAGGTATACTGTATATGTAGAAGGTGTTTTCTGGTTGGGTAGTAAAAGGAAACTTGAAATTGTATCAAATGATAATGGTTTTATGGGCTATATACAGTTTAATTTCGATACTGATGATACCAATGGCTTGAATTTTTGTTTGCTCTTATATGTCATTAAAGTAGTTAATTGTTTGTCGTTCGAATTCAAACTGCTTTGATATCAAGGATAGAATTCTAAGGATATGATATGATTTTAACGTTTCTTTGAATCAGTTCTTAGAGACAATGTATATATGTTTCAGTGAAGTTCTGAACTCTCGATTCGTTTCTTCTGCATTATTGTTAGTTATATTGCAACTTGCCAACAATACCATTAACAGTGCTACACGAAAGTTGTTAATCCATCTCATGTCTTGACAAGGTCTGAACACAGGTTTTTAATATCACCACCATTAAAGAGTCCGTAGTGTTTTATATTGCACGACTAATGGAATTATTTAGCGCGTACCTAGAATATAAATTGCACACTTAGGAGCACATCTCGTTGGGATAATGAGTATTGAGTATAAGGCACATTATATTATGTTTTAGTATCATATTAGGTCTTTGATAATACATTTTAATACGGTTATTTATAGGTGCATGTATGTTTATAAGCAGTTCTTCATTTTGCGACGATAAAAACGTTCGAAAGCATTAAGGCATAGGCTGTCAGAACAAGAATAAAGATAATTATAAAATAAATATAGACTGCTTTTATTAGCACTATTGAGTTTGAATGGTAATAATAGGATTTGGACAGGTTTTGTTGATCACGAATTTATTCTGGCTTGTGCAGAATGGCTTGAGATTCAAGTTTAGAACTGTTTTTTGACCATATATAAAACTTATACTATTTTCTTACCCAAACAATATTCCATCGGTGAAACATTTTGTTTCGAAGTTTTCTACCTCCAATCATGGATTTAAAAAAATATTCAACAATTTCCTAATTTGATTTTTTACTGTTTTATAATAAATTTAACACCTTCATGATATATCTCTGTACTATATCTGCAGCCCCATCGTGTTGGGCAACGAAATAAACAACAAAATATATTATTCGAAGAGCATTGTATCTTGGAATTGTGGCTTAAGGATTATTGGCTTATAAATCAGGTTATAACTTAATCTGTCTACTTTATCTTAACGGCGGAGTGACTAAGTACCATTCGACCGGCAGAGGACACCGAATGCCGGCCGAGGCCGCTGCAGGTGTTCGGATTTCTTAGTATTTCATAAACACATTCCGATATTTGCGTGAAATAAAAGTCTCGATAAACAACCTGATGTTCTATATTGGGACTGTTCGACAGCCGAAATGTGTTTTATTGCTGGATTTTTTTGAGGAAGCCACTTCAATCCGAAGGTTTGATTTGTAGTCCATGCTTTCGAGACAGACTTAAGAATCTGAATTTTGTGGATTCAATTTGATGTGTTATCACAAAATAATACTGAATTATGGAGAAATCGTGGAATCAAGCGTGGGACGGTATTAATAAAGTTTTTATGATGACTTGAATAGGATTTCTGTCATAAAGGAAACTATCATTATTTATATTGATTTTATATAATAAATGTTTTATTCCTACACGTCTACATTTACGATTATAAGATATCATATATCCACAAAATATTTTTGATTATAGTTAGAGTAGTATACATTTATGTTAAGAGATTAATTACTGCTCCAATACGATGTGCCAAATACAATTTTACCGCGGATACCGCAAAAGTTATATCCATATATCACAAAAATAGAGACAAGTTATTCTGCAAGCAAGCTGTATATCACTATAAGGACATATTACAGCGACAAAATTCTTTTTAACTATAATCCATCGCGTTCCATAACACAAAACCCACTTTGTTCCTTCCTATATGAGATAATTTTATTTATGCCATGGTTTATAGAGAGCGGGTTGTGAGATTCTTAATACCCGTGGGTGAATGAGAACGGATCTTTAAGTTTCAGCAAAGTCTCGGAAAAGAGTAACTTTGGAAGGGAGCTGAGGGACTCAGTCTTTAGTAAGATAAATACTCATGTAACAATATAGTTTAAAGATTTTACCAAAATATAAAGATATTTTTTTTAAATATAAATTAATTTTGAATATATGGATTCGAAAATCAATCCGTGCATCACCGGGATCCTTGGTGATAGTTAGAAGTGATACTGTCTAGTTTCTAATCTGTTTTTATCATTATACAATTATTAAAATTATTAAATTATTATTTTTATGATATAATTTGAGATAAACTATAGAATACTTTCATTGGACACTATACGAAGTAGTGACTAGGAAAATCTTTCAACCTATTTTTATTCTGATAATTCGGAAAATACTATGGTTGTAAAAGAGACGAGGTGGGAAAGTGGTTTGATTTAATTGCTAAATTAAATTTTGCCTAATTGCTAAATTAGATTTCGAATACTTAGATTGCTAAATGGGTCAAATTATGCCAAATTCTTAAAATTCTTGTAGTTCGTAGAGATTGTCAAGAATGATTTACAAGAGTAAAGTGTAGTATGTAAAGAAATATGGAGAGGGTACGAGTTTTTTTAATTCGACATTTCCCACGATATATTTTTTTAATTATTTTATTGTACC
>NW_020536354.1:0-21928 GCF_003426905.1 Ctenocephalides felis | reverse complement strand
AATGATAAAAACAGATTAGAAACTAGACAGTATCACTTCTAACTATCACCAAGGATCCGGTGATGCACGGATTGATTTTCGAATCCATATATTCAAAATTAATTTATATTTAAAAAAAAATATCTTTATATTTTGGAAAAATCTTTAAACTATATTGTTACATGAGTATTTATCTTACTAAAAACTAAGTCCCTCAGCTCTCTTCCATAGTTACTCTTTTCCGAGACTTTGCTGAAACTTGAAGATCCGTTCTCATTCACCCACGGGTATTAAGAATCTCACAACCCGCTCTCTATAAACCATGGCATAAATAAAATTATCTCATATAGGAAGGAACAAAGTGGGTTTTGTGTTATGGAACGCGATGGATTATAGTTAAAAAGAATTTTGTCGCTGTAATATGTCCTTATAGTGATATACAACTTGCTTCCAGAAGAATTTGTCTCTATTTTTGTGATATATGGACATAACTTTTGCGGTAACCATTGAGATATATGGATATCGTATTGGAGCAGTAATTAATCTCTTAACATAAATGTATACTACTCTAAACTATAATCAAAAATATTTTGTAGATATGTGATATCTTATGACTCATAAATGAGGACGTGTGGGAATAAAACATTTCTGAAAAAATCTACAAAAATAATGATATTTTCCTTTATGTCAGAAATCCTATTCAAGTCATCATATACTTTATTAATATCATCCCACGCTTGACTCCACGATTTCTCCATAATTCAGTATTATTTTGTGATAAACACATCAAATTAAATCCACAAATTTCAGATTCTTAAGCCTGTCCCGAAAAGCATGGACTACAAATCAAACCTTCGGATTGAAGTGGCTTCCTCAAAAAAATCCAGCAATAAAAAACAAATTTCGGCTGTCGAACAGTCCCAATATAGAGACATCAGGTTGTTTATCGAGACTTTTATTTCACGCAAATATCGGAATGTGTTTATGAAATACTAAGAAATCCGAACACCTGCAGCGGCCTCGGCCGGCATTCGGTGTCCTCTGCCGGTCGAATGGTACTTAGTCACTCCGCCGTTAAGATAAAGTAGACAGATTAAGTTATAACCTGATTTATAAGCCAATAATCCTTAAGCCACAATTCCAAGATACAATGCTCTTCGAATAATATATTTTGTTGTTTATTTCCTGCCCAACACGATGGGGCTGCAGATATAGTACAGAGATATATCATGAAGGTGTTAAATTTATTATAAAAACAGTAAAAAATCAAATAGGAAATTGTTGAATAATTTTTTTAAATCCATGATTGGAGGTAGAAAACTTCGAAAAAAATGTTTCACCGATGGAATATTGTTTGGGTAAGAAAATAGTATAAGTTTTATATATGGTCAAAAAACAGTTCTAAACTTCAATCTCAAGCCATTCTGCACAAGCCAGAATAAATTCGTGATCAACAAAAACCTGTCCAAATCCTATTATTACCATTCAAACTCAATAGTGCTAATAAAAGCAGTCTATATTTATTTTATAATTATCTTTATTCTTGTTCTGACAGCCTATGCCTTAATGCTTTCGAACGTTTTTATCGTCGCAAAATGAAGAACTGCTTATAAACATACATGCACCTATAAATAACCGTATTAAAATGTATTATCAAAGACCTAATATGATACTAAAACATAATATAATGTGCCTTATACTCAATACTCATTATCCCAACGAGATGTGCTCCTAAGTGTGCAATTTATATTCTAGGTACGCGCTAAATAATTCCATTAGTCGTGCAATATAAAACACTACGGACTCTTTAATGGTGGTGAGTATTAAAAACCTGTGTTACAGACCTTGTCAAGGACATGAGATGGATTAACAACTTTCGTGTAGCACTGTTAATGGTATTGTTGCAAGTTGCAATATAACTAACAATAATGCAGAAGAAACGAATCGAGAGTTCAGAACTTCACTGAAACAATATAATACATTGTCTCTAAGAACTGATTCAAAGAAACGTTAAAAATCATATCATATCCTTAGAATTCTATCCTTGATATCAAAGCAGTTTGAATTCGAACGACAAACAATTAACTACTTTAATGACATATAAGAGCAAACAAAAATTCAAGCCATTGGTATCATCAGTATCGAAATTAAACTGTATATAGCCATAAAACCATTTATCATTTGATACAATTTCAAGTTTCCTTTTACTACACAACCAGAAAACGACCTTCTACAATATAACAGTATACAAGTATTCATCTGAAAGATATATGTTAGTCTTGTATTTCGAGTATTAATATTTAGACCTTGTTGCATCCTGCTTTGCAAGAAATGATATCCTGATTATCTAGTTATCTAATGGGTTGAAATTCTTACGAAAAACGGGCAACCAAAATTCAAGCCATTAGCATAATCAGTATCAAACTTAAACTATACCCAGCTAAACCTATTGCTAAAATTTCAAGTTTCGTTTTACTACACGACCAGAAAACAACCTTCTATAATATACTTGTATACATATGGTATGCAAGTATTCATCTAAAAGATATACTAGTCTTGTATTTCGAGCATCAATATTTAGACCTTGTTGCATCCTGCTTTGCAAGAAATGATACCCTGATCATCTGGTTACCGAATGGGTTCAAATTCTCGCGAAAAGGATTAACTACTTTAATTATACTTTAATGAGACAAGTAAAATTTAAGCCATTAGTACCATCAGTATCAAAATTAAATTGTGCATAGCCACAGATCTAAAACCATTAATCATTTGATAAAATTTCAAGTTTCCTTTTACTACACAACCAGAAAACGACCTTCTAAAATATAACAGTATACAAGTATTCACCTAAAAGATATATATTAATCTTGTATTTCGACCATTAATATTCAGACTTTCATGCATCCTGCTTTGCAAAAAATGATATCCTGATTATCTAGTTATCTAATGGGTTGAAATTCTTACGAAAAACAGGCAACCAAAATTCAAGCCATTAGCATAATCAGTATCAAGCTTAAACTATACCTAGCTAAACCTATTGCTAAAATTTCAAGTTTCGTTTTACTACACAACCAGAAAACAACCTTCTATAATATACTTGTATACATGCAGTATCCAAGTATTCATTTGAAAGATATATGTTAGTCCTGTATTTCGAGCATTAATATTTAGACCTTGTTGCATCCTGCTTTGCAAGAAATTATATCCAGATTATCTAGTTATTAAACAAGTTGTGTAAAAAAATGTACCCAAAGTTTAAAACGATAATACTTTAGTTTAGGTCCAACAAAATCAAAAAAGAAAGTTATCTACATTCAAACCTTCGCAAAATATAATAACGTGCACAATTTTTATTTTACATAAGATATTACAAAATGAATCAATCTGCGACATATTCAATTAAAATACTTGAAATTGATGTTGAAATGCCGGGAGAATCTAGAACATCATACCTTTCGCTAGTGGCATTGCATTCCATTTATAAACGACACTTATCAGAATTAATCCAATTAGAATTTTTGCATTTTTGTACCTGGAACAGGATTGAAATTGCACTATTTATACTCGTATATAACAGCCCTAGCTGAAAAAGAGTTAATTCATTTCTACTTCTATCTAGTATATCAGATACAAGTTACAAAAAAAATATTTTTAAATAAAGTAAAATTAGGAAAATATAGTAATGAGTAAGCAAAAAAATTAAGAAAATAAAAATATATGTGAAAATTCAATCAACCCAGAATCGGTTAATTATCAGACTTCTAATACCTATGAATATAAACGAGAAATTTCCGTTGTCAATATTGTAATAAAAAGTATTCCGGATGAACCAAAAGTGCTTCTATTTGTCAATACATTGAAGATTACCCTTGATACACTTCACAAAAGAATTCGCAAATGATGTTTCTGCAAAAAATATTCCTTATTTTTCATCTCACTTGAACGTAATGTAACTCAATCTCGTTGAAACTTTTTTGAAGAAATATTGAAGCCCATTAAGTTCTTGTCGGTGCTTCTATTTTATAACAAAGAAATTGATATTTGCAAGTTTATATCAAATAATACCGTTTTGGCACCGTTGTATTGTTGCAATGAAGAGACTTTATTTGCAAACTACCGTTGTTATGATTTGCATCGGCCTATTGAAGATATTTTTTGCCTCAATATAATATAAAAGCAATAAAGTATAATATATACGACCTTTTATTATTAGCTTTATATACAACTCGGTTTCTTATGAAAGTCTCGTATTTTCATTGTCCCAATTTTGTGCTTATAGGGTTCGCGGCGAAACGATTCTGCTTGGTGTACTATGCTGAAACCGCCAGACTATAGGAGTTTATGTAGCTTCGACTTTATGCTTTTAGTAATTTTCCATTTCAGTGTACCACAATTGTGAGTTAATCTAGCGTAGGACAAAGCTACTTTATTTGCTCGGATAGTGCGATCCAGAGAGATTAAAAAGTTATCCAAACGTTCCAGATTATGTGCTTTAAACGCATTTCTACAGCCGTGTGCTTTAACACAAAAATCAAGGTACACAATCATGCTTTATTTATGCATAGTCACATTAAACCAGAATTTATAATTTGAAGTAAATGAATGCGAAAGAAAAACGATATGAAAAAAATTAAAAATTCAAATGCCCACCTTTCCGTGCGCAAGAGTTGATTATTCAAGTTGTACTGAAAAGAATCTAAACGCAAAAACAAAGAATTAGTATCCTCGATTTTATTATGATTATTAAGTTCTAATTGCCAATATCACTTAAGTTGGTAATTGCAAGAACTTTTATTATTCGTAGTCATGGCAAATGGAATTCATGAATAAATGATGAACAAACCTAATCATAATCCTAATGCATCACATTAAACTTTAACTCTGTGATTTCCAACCTGTGAAGCAATTACAGAAAGGGTTTACCGCTGTTTTCAAAATACTATTTTCAAAAAGGGCGAATTGGTGTCAAAAAATAGATAAATAATTATTTTTACATAATAATTCTGTTATTTTGTAGCCTTATCAATTACATTATCAATTATTGCCAGTTACTAATTTCCAGAAGGGTAAGTTATAGTAATCGTCTAATAATTAAAAATTAAAATTTTCGCATATCTTTACATGGATGTGCTTGTGCGCATCTGTGGATACAATTTTTTCCAAATGTATGTACATAGAAAGATAAAAAATGCAGATAGGCAAATAAACTGGTAGAATAGTACACAAATTATACAGGTAGAAAGATAAACAGGTGAAAAGATAGTCAGGTAAACAGGTAAAAAAGTAGACAGAGAGATTGATCATGTACAAATCTAATTGATATTGATTAAATTTATTATTTACACATATCTGGAAGTTTAGGCAACTTGCTAATTACAACTAGTGTTCACGAAATAAGATTGGTAAAAAATTAAGGAGGCGCAACAACTATTGTTATAAACTGAAAAAACTCAGATACATTTTTTTATTACATTTAATTATAACAATAAAAGTTAAAATGACCCTATGAGTTACAGAGCTGGTATAAAAAGGAAACTTTAATTAAAATAATATAGAGAAACAGAATAAAAATAGTAGTAATAACAAATCATAACAATAAGGTACAAAAATGGAAACGGATTGCTCATATATATAGAAAGATAAAAAAATGCAGATAGGCAAATAAGCTGGTAGAATAGTACACAACTTATACAAGTAGAGAGGTAGAAAGATAAGCAGGTGGAAAGATAGTCAGGTAAACGGGTAGAAAAGTAGACAGAGAGATTGATCATGCACAAATCTAATTAATATTGATTAAATTTATTATTTACACATTTACAGGTTCAGGCAACTTGCTACTTACAACTAGTGTTCATAAAATAAGATTGTTAAAAAAATTAAGGAGGTGCAACAACTATCGTTATAAACTGGAGAAACGCAAATACATTTTTTTAATTACATTAATTTATAACAATCATAGTCAAAATGACCATATGAGTTACAGAGCTGGTATAATAAGGAAACTATAATTAAAATAATATAGAGAAACAAGAATAAAATAATAGTAATAACAAATCGTAACAATAAGGTACAAAAATTGAAACGGATTGCTCATGTATATAGAAAGATAAAAAAATGCAGATAGGCAAATAAGCTGGTAGAATAGTGTACAACTTATACAAGTAGAGAGGTAGAAAGATAAGCAGGTGGAAAGATAGTCAGGTGAACAGGTAGAAAAGTAGACAGAGAGATTTATCATGTAACAATCTAATTAATATTGATTAAATTTATTATAGATAAACCCAATAAAAATTTGTTTGGTAGTTAGTGAACACCGACAGCACAACAATATACAGACAAGGATGCTTGAGCCTCGGTTAGACTTTATGAAACTATTATATTACTTTTTTTCTATTTTTTTTTCTATTTTTTTTTCTTTTTTTTCATTTACAATTATTGATTATTGCTCTAAACTGTAACTTCAAAATACATCCATATTTTTAAAAAAGTCATTTATAAATGAACAGTTTAGTCATGAATTGCAAATTTCTAAATTTATCTCAAGTAATACCTCCGCGGCTTATACAGATTTTAATGCACTAACGGTGATTTTAGCAGATTTGCCAGCGTATTATTTAAATAGGGAATTCTGCGCAAGTTATGTTTATGCATTGCCAGGCATAACTTCCGTGGACGTTCCTGGTATGGATAAACGACGCCGAATGCAGATATGCGAGTGCGTTGGTCTGATCAGAAACACGTATGAAATGTAATGGATGGATACGATCATGATACGATGCTATCGGTGTTTCAATATCAAGGATTATAAGATAGATTAGGGAATGCAATACCGGTTTGCCGGTATACCGAATTACCGGTAAATCGCCCGATTTTTCGGCGGTATTTTTACCGATATTTACCCCAAAAAACCGGTATTTTCGGTATTTTTACATAAGCGCTATTTGATACATAATACACCAAATTTTAAATTTCTCGGAACAAATTTATCGTTAAATTCCATAATCGCATCAACAGCTATATCTTCAAGTGATTCTATAGGATAAACAAATGTCAAATATTATCTCAATTCGTCATTGAATTGAATATTTATTGCTTTACTGAAGGCTTCATATCGTGTTACAATAAATAGAATTGGACTGATAGATAATGAAGTTTGTTTCATCTTATGTAAAAATGTAACGGTTTTTAAGTGATATTTGCGCAAAATATTTTATACCATACAGATTACCCCTGCGTAATCTTTATTTTTTTCTAACTTTATACATAATAATTATGATAATTACTAAATATTTTTGCTTCTTATTACAATTATAAAATATTATTTTTCGAAAACGTTTCGAAGTTTGAAAATACTATAGAAGCATCACATTGTTTTAAATAACAATACTCAACAATTATAGTAATTTATTATTTATCTCGACAAAGTATCCGATCTTAAATTAGTGTAGAATTATTTTTTTTAAATATTGGAGATTATGCTAATTTAACACATCGGATACAGACAATACAGTTTATTATAATAATGTAATATGATCTTTTATGAGTTTTTGGTCTTTCTTACTCATAAGTTTGTTTTTGGTGAAAAGTACTCAATATACTCGATAGTGATAATGAATTAATTAAATCGGATGTAATTTTGTTAAATTATTATTTAAAAAAAAAAAAACTTATTGTTTTATTTTATTGTTAAGTTGAATATAGTTGTAGTTGTATATACATTTTTTTATATTTGTACTAGTAACTTTCAATTTTGTTTACGTTTGTTTAAGATAATAAAAATACCGGTAATTTACCGGTATTCCGGTTTTGAAATGAAAAATTACCGAAATACCTGTATTGAAATTTTCCATCGGTATTGCATTCCCTAAGATAAATATTTGTATACAGTCGTAATAGTTTTCAATATAAAGTACTAAATGGGCAGTTTAGGATTTAATTTTTCTTACGTATTTACTTCCGGTATTCCGGTTTTGAAATGAAAAATTACCGAAATACCTGTATTGAAATTTTCCATCGGTATTGCATCCCTAAGATAAATATTTGTATACAGTCGTAATAGTTTTCAATATAAATACTAAATGGGCAGTTTAGGATTAATTATTCTTACGTATACTTCTTACATTGATATTTCATTCTTATATTGATTCACCTGTGGCTAAAATAACAATTACTGAATGTTCACCGGTTATCGTTAACTCCAATGATTAGCAAATAAATAAAATGATACCATCATCAAAGAAAACCATGTATATTTTCACAAGCAAGAAATCGTTTATATTGAAATAATACAAACGATACTTAAACTTTCTTCATTCCTCATCCCTACTCTTGGTATTTCTTTTGAAGTCTGCAAGGTGGTGTGTGCAACAAAGCTTTGTTCTCTGTTCGAAGTGTCGGATCAACAACACAAGCAGCCCGCGCTGCTTCGTTGTCAGATCGTCTTGCACGGAATAGACAGGATATAAGTAACCAATTTACTCAAAATAATATTTAACCCTCCGTCGGTCGGAGTGGTCTGCCCAGACTTTATTCCACTTCAATTTCAAAAAAAAATACTTTTAGCAATCCTATCGACTTGAAAATTTGGGACTTTTCCTAAAATTTCATTAGCTGTCGATCAATGAAAAAATCAGGACGAAAAAATGAGTGGTCCAGCCAGACTACTCCGACAGTTCGAAGGTAAATAAATATCCGACCGACGGAGGGTTAAACAGCACACAACAGGGATGGACTTATAAATTGAAACTTGGACTGATAACTGATGGACTTATAATTGATTATTTAATGAATAATCATTAAAAAAGGGATCTTGTAAAAACTTTTTGACAAAAATTTTATTTGGTAAAAAATAAATTTATCTTATTGGACTAGATTTTTATTTATCTTAAATCAAATATATAATCCTGTAAGCACAATTTAATAAATTTAGGGTTTAGATCAGCGATTCCCAAAGTGGTTCCCATGAATGTTCTCAAGACAACATTCAGGGAGTGCACAAAAATGGGTCCACGATAGTATATATCCGTTACCACCACGTTAATATCTATTTACTTATTTTAAACTATCTGTAATAAAAGTTCATATATGTACAAAATTTCTAAATAGAATCAAAAAGTAAAAAAAATGTTCTGGTTTATAAAAAGTGCAAGTTATAGATAAGTATAAGTATTCGATTCGTAGCCATATGGTAGTAGCTTGTAAAAGCAATATTCTTTGCTCTTTTTGATACTGTCATAGTATTTCTGCATACTAATGATAAAAAATAATTTAATAATTTAAATAGTGATCTCGTTGCACGAAACGAAAAATGATATGTAGGCAGGACATTATTATTAGCCGGGATGCAAGATTTAACCTTAGAAAATTGTTGCCAAATGTTGTGATAATT
Organism: Ctenocephalides felis; assembly: GCF_003426905.1. Classification (NCBI taxonomy): domain Eukaryota; kingdom Metazoa; phylum Arthropoda; class Insecta; order Siphonaptera; family Pulicidae; genus Ctenocephalides; species Ctenocephalides felis. The sequence goes on along the minus strand of NW_020536354.1, from coordinate 12,561 downwards.
AAAACATTTACTTTTTCTTACATTATTTTAAATTCAATTAATAAATTAATAGCTAACACGTATTTTTTTTAAGTATTTAATAATAAACTTTAGTACATTTAGAAATTTTAAAAAAAAAAAGTCCATGGCTAAGCTCAAGGTATCGATTTAAAAACCTGTGATTAAGATGTTATATATTTTAGAATATATAGGGAATTTAGTGCACAATTATATAAAAAAAATCACCTTAAAATTTCAATATAGTTGCTAGTACATAACATTAATTGGCACTTATTCATAGTTATTGCCGTTTTTGCCTTTGCTAACTTTGCTGGTATTGTAAAAAACACCACTTAATTTAAATTAATTTATTTTGGTTTATACCAAACCAGTGTAGAATTAATATAATAGGATCACCTTAAAATTTCAATATATTTGCTAGTAAATAACAAAAATGATGGGCACTTATTCAAAAGTGTTATTTACCTTTGCATAACTTTGCTGGTATTGTAAAAAACAACATTTAATTTAAATCAATTATTTTGGTTTATACGAAGTGCGACACAGTTCAAAAAGTATTGTAGTACACATTTTCGTTAAAAAGTCGATTTAAAATGTTGTAAGCTTCCTTTTAAAATAACAGTATTCCTTCACAAACTCTCAAATACAATAATTTATTTTAAATAGATAGTTGTTCAGTAAATGTGGTTGTGTTTAGGAATATGGAAATGAGTACGACCTACACAATTTGTACCCAAAAGATTCGACTACTCACTAAATGGACAACTCTGATCGCGTATCATCTTTGATTTGACTATAAAATGTATGTATAATAAATTTTAAATCAAATTTAATGAAAGAAAATCAAATTACTACTTCACCATTATGAATTAATCTAATATACAAAAAATACATTCAAGAAATGCATGGTGCCTCTTAATTGATTTTATCTAAATTTAAAAAAAAAAAAATTCTTTGTTATCTTCTAATGAAGATAGGTATTCGTAAAGTAAATTCATACAATGTACTTTTTATATAAAATGAAATAAAAATGTTAAAAGACAAAAATATACATATACATGCATATTCACAAATAAACATATATTTTAATGATTTAGTTGTTATTTTTGATGTCGAGATATATGAGTAAGTTCTTGTGAGGCGATGAAACATAGAATAAAGAGCAAAGATTTATAAATTAATCTTTAATTCCAAACGTTTCGACATTCAATTTAATGTCATCATCAGTGGATATTAACGTTGGTAGGTTACATCTAAAGATGTGTACACAACACTAGAAATTAGCACTAACAATTATACATCTAACTTATCAACACCATGAATTTTTTATCATTTTTTGTATGATGTAAAAAGAAAAATGATAGTTTTATTTGACAAATATGTGAGTAAAGTTAAGTAATTTCTGCCACGACTTGTGTACTTTGCACCCTCCGAGGCAAATCTATCTAATAATATATTTTAATATAAAAAGAGGCATATCTATCTAATAATATACTTTAATATAAAAAGGCAACTCGTATGAAAATACGCTTATTGTTAGTTTTACCAATAAATTTGTTTTCAATTTTTTCTTTCATTTTGTCGCAATTGTAATGAATACAACCAAAATATTTTTATTAAAAAGTGTCGAAAAATAGTTCTAAGGGAATGTGAGTATACCATCCACCAACTACCCCTTTACGAGGCCGACATCTCTTTTCCACAATTCCTCGGATCGCTTCATGCGGCAACGGGGCGCCTGAGTACAAGATACTTTTTTGCCTTACAACCTTACAAGCAAACGACACGAATGTCGGCGATATGTTACTTATATCCTTTGACCTTCTTTTCCTCCAGGCAAACACGACACCCCGTGCGAAAGAAAACTAATAGAGGAGATGATATTTTTTGCTGTTTCGGTGTTTTCGCATTTTCGTTGTTTTTGTTAGAGAGTATTTCAAATCTTTTATTATGATTACTATAGCTGGACGAAGTAGATAAAACTTGCAGATTAGATTCATTCATGCATTTATTATAGTCGTCCCAAAATGGTAATTCAATTCGTAAAAGGAATTTATGTACGAAGATAATGGTTATCCAAAATTAATTTTACTACTACAAATAACGGTGGTCACAATCAGTTTCCATTTACTATATATTTATTGGACCTTGCATTAATTAAATTTTTTTTATTGTTTCCACAGCAATCAGAACTCTTTATTATTGTTCTATAAGCTGTTTTGTGTATGACTTATGACCTAAGGTATTGATATGAGAAGCGACCCATCGGTTCATCTTCTCCTATGTGTGGGGTTTTTATATATTAGCTCTTATGTCTAATAGTGTGCATATGATTGTATGATGCAACTATGTCCACGAAGGACGATTTCTACTTGGAATTATATTGTGATCTATAACCCCAAGTGGAAATTTGACATCAAAGTTGCCTGATGTCAGGCTTGGCGGTAGCGGGAATCGAACCAGCGAACCTGGGTCTAGTTGGTGCTAGCCACACTCTAACCATCTCTGGTCCAATTAAATATAGTGATTAATTTAGATCACACAAATGAGACATAATCAAAATAAAACTGTTCTCCAAGCAATCCATTAATCAATATTACATTTCAAGAGTGTTTTCGATTCATCAGCCGTCGCATGATAGAAATATCGAACAGTGAAGTAGATAATATCTGAAATTGCGTGCAACTTGTCTGTCATGTGCAGATATTATATATTCTTGAAGGGTCTACCGACTTCTGTAAGTCAGAATGGCGTGAAATTGGCTGGTCTTGAGACCCGAGAGTTGAGACTACCTTCTAACAACAAGACGATACACCCTATTTATCCCAAGTTCCCTCGACAGAACCTATTGAAGAGTTTGATAATTGCCATGTAACGAGCTCGAGCTCGGCAAACACGTATATAATTTACAGGGAAAGAGTCTTAAAGAACATAGATCATTTCATTTATTAGTTTCATTACATATATAAAAAATATTAAAGATGAACTGAGAACGTGATCAACAAACAAAACTATGTACTTTTTGAAGACAATTCTCGTGACACTTAATTTTAGAAAAACTACTTTAATAAAAAAAATTATAATTTATGTTACATAAATTACAGGGTAAGTAATTGTGAAAGTAAAATTGTTCCAATGCACTTCCACTTAAACTAATTTTTTAAGTTTCATGCATGAATATCCAATAAAAGTAGTCAATTGCAAGTATATGTAATAAAGTGTGCTACTAATTTAAATAGATTTAATTCAGACTCAAATAAGTAAAGAACATTCATAAAACAACTATCCTCTATAGAACAAAAATTAAAGTATCACATATGCGTAACAATTGAGAATCTTTTAGAGTAAAGTTAGAAAAAATAGAAGATAATCCAGTAAGAAACAAAATTCATATTTAATCTTTGTTTTACAATTATATCGTAAACAAAATTACTATAGCAAAAACTGTGTGTTCTACATTTTCCCCTTTAAAGAGAGTTTATAGAACAATTCGTATACAAGGGAATGCACGAAACTTATGACTTCTGATTTATTGGCCTATTGTAGGAGTGTAAATTTACTGGCGCCAAGCCAAACAGACCAAGCTATTTCACTTTCTAGACTGTCTTTTGTTAAAATATATATTAATCCTGAAGCAAAATAAGAGATATATATTAAACATTGTTTCTTCTGCATTAATAATCAAATTCAAAAGATAACCTTCGACTAATTACTGGCAATAGTCAAAATATTGTATTCTTCAGTTCTTTAACACTTGTTTACTTTGTCCGTTTCGGAAAAATTATTATTTAATAAAATAAGTATGAAAAATTATAAGAATCATATACTTACAACTAAATCATAAGGATAATAATGGTTTATAGTCCAATGGGTAAAGCCCATTATTTTGTTACATGATTATGAATTATATTCAGTTATAGGCATTAAATGCTACTTACTGTAGTAAATCCAAAATAAAAAATGCAACTATAAGGAGTTGTAGAATCCTACTTATGGCAATCGGTTTAAATATTTACCCACTATCAAACATTTTATCCGTTAGAAGAATTTTACTCCTGTTTTCTCTCGTTGCAGCTAATAGTAATTATAATTAAATTACATAATTAAATAGGCCATCTTACGAAGTAATGAAATGTGTGAAAATCCATGTATAGCATGTATGAATAAATATAAGTATCAACTAACAATGATGTAGTCATGGTAACGAACATGGATGAGAATCGTGAATCTGATACTTTGTATTCAAATTGTTCAAAGTGCGTATCGCTTCTCGGCATTTTACATTGTTAGCTTCAAGCTGACCAAGTTGATTTTCCTAACATGTAATACACCGAGCAGAACGTTATACAGGGGACACGTTGGGATTTTCCGCGGGGAAAATTCAATCTGGCTTTCAGCGTAAAAGCTCACACTCATTGTGTACTTTGAAACTTACGTGTTTGCAGGGGAATATACGATAATGAGTTTTCATTTAAAATAATTGTACCAACTGAACAAAACGGAAAAGACACGGTTTATATATATACATTTATTTATTTCTATTCATACTATAAGCGCAATTTTTTTGCATTATTTTATAGAAACCCTATCTAGTTCTGAAAAAAATATTTTTCCCGGATTTTCTCTATTTGTTTTTCATTATTCTCCAAAAACCGACTGGAAGAAACTAAAATTTAATTACACCATACATGATTAAATTTTCTAGCCAACTGGGAAATTAATTACCATTGTTCCAGACTCCACACTTCGTCAATAGACAGCATGAATCTCAACTAATTAACTCTGACTTGAATAAGTTCTAAAAGATATGCTTATCCCAAATGAATTTTATTCAACAACGATAATATCGTGTACAATTAATGGCACCATTGATACGAAGCGAGAAGACCGGAGATGAAATATTCAGTACTTTTGTCAGAGACTAATTTATCATTCGAATATGTGTAGTTTTTTATTTCACTTTACTCATTATATAGTGAGAGAGTTGAAGATAATTTAAGTATCCTTCAGACGTGGAAAAGATCATGTTTTGCAACCAATTGTAACCAAACTTGGTACTATGTATTTATTTATTATTGTAGTTTCAGAAATCAGATTGTTATACAAAATACACAAAAAAAAGTTAATTTTAAGATTGTTCGACATTTATGGAGAGTCCGATATACACATAAGAATTAAGTTAAGCTAATTCATAGTAGAATTGAAGAAAAAAAAAACAAATAGAAGAATTCAATTATTTTCAAAAAACTTTTTCAAAATTTCGTCATAAATAAGATTACTCGATTTTAATTTTCCAAAATAAAATTTTTCGAGAAATTTCAGCAGACCAATGTATGAAAAGTAATTTAATTTTTTGTTCAAAATTCTCTTCAACTCTTCAACTATTACCTGAGCGTGGGCATAATTTCGTGTTAATACCGAGACACCTGACAATGATCAATTATCATCTGTTGGTTTCTTCGATTGCGAGAGTATCAAGTTTTACAAGTGTACAAGCCTTCATTTAGTGAGTGAAAAATTCGTTTACAAGCTCATTACTCATGACGCTTCATTATCTAAATGGTTTGACACCATCGCATTTCGCAAATGTATATTAAGTGATAATTTCACTTGATTTTACATTGCATGCAATGTATGAGCGACTGGACAAATAAAAGATATAAGATTTAGTTTTTTGCATGAATGAAATAATGCGATAAATGAAATTGAGCAACACCAAGGATATGAAAGTGGTAATAAGAAAATAAACCGGATTTGAAGAAAAATGACAAAAAGAAGCAAAGATATACGTAAAAATATCATTATATCATTATATGATCTAACTAGTGAAGCACCGACTCGAAAATTTTTGATTCGAATGATTCGAATTAGAAAAAACTTGAATTCGAATCATCTCGAATCAAAGCTTCCCCAAATATTTATTTAGTAAATATGATAAAAAATTATTATAAAAAGTGTTTAATTAGTGAAAGATTTAATTTTGAAGATGGTTGAAATATATTTTCAAATTGAATAATTCACAATAAAAGATAACCAAAAACTTTTGCATCACTAAAGCATGTAGAACAATAAACAGCCTCTTTGATTGTTTGCTAGCATGCTAAATTTATTTAACTAAACGGATATCTGAATATAAAGTCGTTTGCTAATACGAATTCCACAATTTTTTTTATTTTATTTTTTATTTATTTGAACAGCGATCAGAACTTATGGGTCCTATGAGCTGTTGTAATGTTTGTTTTATTATAGATGGCAACCCAAACAGTTGTCTCATCTCTATGTGATGACTTTTATTATTACAATAATTGTAATAGTGATGAATTTTTATTGGTGAATGATATAACATGTGGCAGGTTTTAGCCGATAGCTATATTATTTGTCTTCTATTAAAATTCAGATTGAATCTGCATTCAATACCAGTAGAAAAGTGTTATACTATTAGGTATCGCCGATAGTATCAATGAAGACATGAAGCATACATAGAAGTTGAAATAATTGTCCATTTAAATGCTAAACAACACATGCTACATGGTATTATCTTTGGTGAACACACACGTATATTTTTTGTGATGAAGAGAATATTCTCTCCAACCGCAGTGAGTAGATAAGCGAACGCTCACCTCTTCGGCGTTTGCATATGTATGAACTGAAACTACCGAGAGATATTTGCACAATACCCTACTGCTATATGCACATAAGAAAGAAAAACACTTGATAGAATTTTGCTTTATCTTTTTTCCAATCCTGCGACGTTTATGTAAATCTACTAAGGTTTATATAGAACAGAACATATGAAAAGACATGGGCATATTTCTAATATATCATACATATACCGAGCTTATATCATACATGTCATAAGCTCGGTTGTAAAACAACGAAATGAAACTAAAGCCATTTTGTATGATACTGCTTTTGACATAAGAAATATGGCAACAACTTAAATGCGAACAAGGTGAATAATCGTTCCTTTATGATCGAGAAACTTGAGCGTAAAAGAATTGCGCAATTATTACCAATTGTCGGAACAGAACTGCTTCTGGGAAATTGTGATACTGAACACATATACACATGTATCAAATTTATACTTTTAGGTTAAGATAGATTACTAGAAATTCTAGTACTTTATAACTAAATAGCTTTAATACTCATAATTCTTAACATTTGAACCGCTCTCGCTATCAGAACCAGACCAAGGCAGTTTTCTTATCGTAAAGTCCTTTATTTACTTAGTCATAAAATCGTAGCGATTCCTGAAGGAGTGCAGAACACTTTATTATATCCAGTTTTGGATTATCTAACAAGATGTGAGCTTTCCTTTTCTCAATAGCTGCCGTAAAGTCAAGTACCAGGAGTATGAAATGCATGGCAAGCAACCATCATATACAGGCAACCTTAAGAAAAGAGTCTGTAGATTTGTTATTCACCAATTACAGTACATACTTAAATATTCATAGAATTGAGAATAATAAAAATTAAATATAAATTTGTGTCGTCTTCCCGTAAGTAACAAAAAACAGTTATGCCAATGTCTAAAAAGCTTTTAATAAGCATTTATTCCTGTTTTTTCTACTGTAATTTATATGGGCGAGGATATATTAGAAAATTTGTTCGGATTTTAGCCAATACAGATATACTTTTGATCTGCAGACAATCCAACAACATATATGAACTAATCAATTATTTTTTAATGCTTTATCTCTATTTTTAAAATTAAGTTATAATACAGTGAATATTGACCGATTCTGCAGTGTATAATAATTGACTTTCCCGATTGCATTTTGCAACTAATTACTCTAATATATCTCAAACTAAAATATTCACTAAGTCTTCGTCTATTTCTATTTTACTAGAAGCTAGACACGACCTCCAGGGAATAAAACGGACGCAAAACATATCCTGCAGCTTAATGTTTAGTGCTCCTAGGCTATTTTGCACAGAGCACGTTTTTACCTGCATTACTAACAATGAGATATTTCTCAATCGTACTTATTAGCAAATTTGGTTGAAAATTGTATCTTAAGACAATTACGAATTGATAACATTATTTAAAAAACCGAAAAAAAAGAAATGGAACTCCATGATGTAAATCATGGGATAAAAACAGTAAAATTAATAGATTATTTTTTAATTAATCATTGAATTATAACTATTCAAAATCATGAAACTCTTTCAAAAATAGTGTACGAAATTATTAAATTACTAGACAAAATTTTGAAAATAATATCGTTATATTTCCTGGATTATTCTACGTTAAATTAGAAAAGTTGTATTTTTTTGGATTGAAAGGAAACATTAATATCGCATAAATGATACTGAGATATAATAAAATTTAATAATAAATATAACAGAAAAATCAATATTGCATATATATGTTCGCATAAATTTACTTTCTTACTGCCATGAGTAAATTAATTACAGATAAAAAAGTGTTGAAGAATTTGCAAGATTATCTACTATAAAATATATGCTTGCAATAGTTTTACTAGTTTAGTCTTGTTGAGATTTTATGTCGATATTTTATAAAATAAATACATAAAACAAATATCACATTGAAAATGAAAATAAAATATTTATTCTCGATTTTATAAGTCATATATAAAATTGATTAATATTCATATAAATTAACCATATTGGATGTTCAAAGAATTTATACTTATTTTCTTCAGCTACATAAAATAAGCATGATCACGAGATCATTAAAATTATATTGTGATGTATATAAATCTATGGAGTAGCTTGGTATAGACGCAAACTTACAGAACGTATTTTAATGGGATTGATTAATCGACAGGCACAAAAAAATTTAAAAATATAATATTTATTATTATAAAATATCCTTTACACTTGTATCATTTCTAATAGCAATATTTGAGGTACATCCGATATTTGAAAACCCCGAGAAATTTAATACCGTTTACTGTGTTGATACAAGAAATAAATCAAAAATTGAATCAAGATCAAAACTCCGGATATTAGTATTGTGCGTGCACAGTTGTGTGGCCAGACAGCGATGGCAAAAAATTTCACGTTATCGACATCACATAAAAATGACAAAAAATGATATATAAAACCAAGGGTAGAAGATCAGGAAATAAACTAAATCATAATGGAGTTGAGATTGAAGATACACACATTCACATACACACATAGCAAAAACCATCTCAAGTAATATTTTTGTTACACAAGAGTTTAGTTCACTATGAATATTGAAATGTTGAAAGATTAAACAAGAAAAGCTAGAAAGCTCTTCAGTCATAAGTAATAAAAAAATATCAAAAGTACATCTGTGCTAAAAATGATATTTAAAACCAAGGGTAGAAGATCAGGATATAAACTAAATCATAATGGAGTTGATTGAATTTAATTGATCAGATACACACATAGCAAAAACCATCTCAAGTAATATTTTTGTTACACAAGAGTTTAGTTCAGTATGAATATTGAAATGTTGAAAGATTAAACAAGAAAAGCGAGAAAGCTTTTCAGTCATAAGTAATAAAAAATATCAAAAGAACATCTGTGCAAAACAATGATATTTAAAACCAAGGGTAGAAGATCAGGATATAAACTAAATCATAATGGAGTTGAGATTGAAGATACACACATTCACATACACACATAGCAAAAACCATCTCAAGTAATATTTTTGTTACACAAGAGTTTAGTTCAGTATAAATATTGAAATGTTGAAAGATTAAACAAGAAAAGCTAGAAAGCTCTTCAGTCATAAGTAATAAAAAAATATCAAAAGTACATCTGTGCAAAAAATGATATTTAAAACCAAGGGTAGAAGATCAGGATATAAACTAAATCATAATGGAGTTGAGATTGAAGATACATTCACATACACACATAGCAAAAACCATCTCAAGTAATATTTTTGTTACACAAGAGTTCCGTTCAGTATGAATATTGAAATGTTGTAAGATTAAACAAGAAAAGCTAGAAAGCTCTTCAGACATAAGTAATAAAAAAATATCAAAAGTACATCTGTGCAGTGTCGTATAACAGAATGATACATAAGTATTCTAAGTTCTGTTGTTCCAGTTTAATTTTAATGGCATTTCAAGTCACTGCATTGCATCGCGTCTTGTATCTGAAATCATGATCAATTGAGTTAGCAGGCAGAGCATTCGTTGCATGCACGAGTTGTTCATCAACTTGCACGTTGCTGAACATCTGAACATGTATGAAGTATGCACGTCCACCAGCATGACAACTAGACGGGGCTCAACGCGAAATCATTGGAAAACAAATTTTTATTCTTAATTCTTTCAAAAAATAATGGATTTACATTAAAAGATTTGTCTAATCGAAAGACAAACCATGTTGGAAGATAGATGGGCCAATTTTCAACATAAGGGACTGGTAACTCTTTTGTTGGTCGCCTAAGTTGGTAGTCAAGAAACTGTCAGAAGACTATGTTTATGATTATAGGGTAAGTTATAGTAATGGGACAAAAATCAAAAATGAAAATGTTTGCATTCCTTCACATTTTGGAGGTTTCTGAACATATTGGCATACCTTAGAAATAATGAATGTGTGTGTTTCCGCATTTTTTGGTCCACGATTTCAGGCGCACGAATCAACCGATTGAAATGGTTCAAAAAACATTCGATTCATCTTGATAGGAAGATGTACTGATTAGTTTTTAGCAAAAGCAGGTCCAGGCGTTTCGGAGATACGGAGAGCAAAGAGTGCAGAAAATAGAAATCGAGTTTTTGAAAAAAAAATTGTATATCGAAAATAATTCAGATTTTTATTTTAACTCTAACTAAAACTAAAGTTCTAAAGCTCATTTATATACTGCAAATAAATAATTTTATTTTTATAATTCAGATATAAATATTAGACAATGTTACATTATTATTTGAAACATTTAATATTCCTCGAGCATTTCGTTACAATACGGAAAGTTCCAGCAATTTCCCTTAAGGTACGATGTGGTACACCACTCATTACATTTTCAACTGCTAAAACCTGGGGTTCCTCGTAGGTAAGAGGCCGTTCAAGTATTATGTAAGCACTATAGGGGGACGGGGGGTTGTAGATTTGCTTATTTTGGGTTGACAATGGGGGAGGGGGAGTCTGATTGATGATTACATCATAGGTAGTATTTATTTTTTTACATTAATTGCAAAATGTTTTACGTAAGCATTGAGGTAGGGGGTAAGAGCTTTGCTTACTTTTGCTGACAAGGGGGATGGGGGGGGGTAAATAATTGTAATAAATCTGCTTACGTAATACTTGAACGATCCCTAAGGGATTAAAACAACTGGACCTGAATTTTGAATAACTGGTTTATGGGTTCGATTTCGCTTCAAGTCGGCCATTGTCAAGCTGTAGTGGCAACGATTTTCACTTGGAAATATAGATAGCAATATGTTTCCAAGTGAAAACAGCCCCCATCCGACATTGTGCATCAATAAATATTCACCCTATTGCAGAAATTGTGATAATGTAATAATTCATCACCACAGAGATGGGACAACTATTTGAATAGCTACCTGTAGAACTGATTAGTACTAAGTTTAATTAGCACAACAGCTTATAGGACTCTGATTGTTCTTATTGCTGTTCAAGATAATAAATAATAAAAAAATTGCTAAAACCTAACCTCCAAAGTAAAGAAAATATAACATTGATTCGACTTCACACTTGTTTTTTTTTTATAGGTACAACAAATTGTTGCACTTAATGGCATAAGCCAGAATATAAATTTTAATACAGTGAACAACCATGGAATCTCGTTTTAAAAAACTTGTAAATATTATAGCTTAAGAGCTGCTAGGTCACACTCTTCAAGCCACAGGCTCCAAATATTTTATTTTATTTCAACGTTAGTGATATTTTGAAGTACAGCTATCCGATGCAATTGAAGTAAAATTTAGAAATTAGTAATGCATATTTATAATGCATTTACTCTCAATGCACCTAAGCCAAGATACTCTTTCTCGATGGCTGCTCAAAGTTAATAGCCGCGCTCCGTACGGGACGATTATTTGATTGGTCACACGCTCGGAATGCCTAAGAGATCGCGTTACAACTGATGCGAATATTCCAACGCGAGGATATGGAATTACCTTCGCCATTTCTATACACTTCAACATTTTTATTATTTTTAAATCCCTCTGACAAGATTTCTTACGACGCCTGGGATATAATAACTGACGACGCTGAAGAATGATCATCGATGGCGTAGACAAGTTGAGATGGACAAGAGATGATTCTTGAAAAGCAAAAGAAATAAAAATATGGCAACAGAATTTTGAGTACAGCAACTAAAAAGATAGTTGAAAATACATAGGTTAATATAGTAAATATTAGGTAAAAATGTGAGAACCGTAAAAAAAATTTTTTCAGACACAATTTTGAAATCTTTCTGCAAGTTTACAAATGCCTCCTTCTGATCATATTATGTACCAGACTATCAGCAGACGGACAAGCAGACAACGAAACAACAATTGGACCTTTTGCCATTGAGCTAAATGTTAACTTTGCTCATAGGTCAATCCCAAATTTATATTGAAAAGATTTTGATTGCATATTGATTCAAAAGTT
>NW_020536353.1:0-22829 GCF_003426905.1 Ctenocephalides felis | reverse complement strand
ATATTGGAATTTTTAATTTAATTATATAAAAAATGAATTTGGCATTTTTGTGGGAAAATTTGATTACGACGTTTGTGAATATTGGTGAAGAGAGCCTAATCTTTAGTATCATGCATACATTATTTTTCTGAGTGAGAATAATATTTTTAAAGTCGTACCTTTAAGAAGATACGATATTCAGATAATCTTCACAAAATTTCATCATAGATTGTCTGATCTGTCTTCATAAAATCACATAGTCTTCATAAGGTAGTCTTCATAAAATCTCATCAAAGAAATCAAAGCTGTAATCACAATTTTTTATTTAAAAGCTAGTAAAGTCACAATTATAGACTGTATACATAAATGTACTTTTGTTTCGCAAATATTTATGATTTTCATACACTTCCATTTTATATTTTCCAATGTTCCGCAATTTTTATCAGGATGATACAGCTGGTGTCCAACAAACTGCTATTGGCATAAGGTAGTATAGAGTCTTTTCAAATAGTAAGCTTCCATTTATATATATGGTAGGCGGGACACAAAGGTCCAATTTGACTTTCAGTAATTATAATGCCTACACCAAATGAACTACATCACAACAAATAATACGTATCGAACAAACAATTATCGAACTATGTTCAGTAAAATTCCCAATGAATTCCTAATTATAGAAATATGTTTTCTAGCTATTTTCTTAAAATTGGTACCTGTCTCTTTTTACCCCATAGACTGGGCAAAAAAGGACAACCATCAGACAAACAGAAATAATGTCTTAATTCAAAGTTTAAAGGATTTTTACGAAATATTAGCTAAATTATTTAATCAATGCGAAATAAAAATTTCATTAACACATTTTTTATAAAGGATGCACCCGTATTAACATTGATTTGGTATTTTGTGGAAATATTCATCAGCATAAATGTAATAACTTAGTTTAATTTGTCTTTTGCAAAGTTGCTTTAATCTACTTTTTTATTTACTATTTCTGAATGTTTACACATTTGCAAGTCTAAAGGTTTAGTTGGACTAGTTGGTCAAATGTAAGCCCCATCATAATGTAACCCCACCCAAATGTAAGCTTTTATAAAGGTTATATGAAAAAACCTGTTGAATCTAACTTAAAATTAACAATTTATCTTATAAAACAATTAAATAATTTATAATTACAAATTAAATGAAGGTCTCGTGAACTAAACAACAGTGCTCACAACTAAAAATCTATCACCGAAACAAAATTCTTTTATCATGAATATTGATGCATGCATGCATACAGCGACGTCGTATGAATTAAGGTGATGGATAGTGAACCTTTCTACCCGTGGACCTTTAAACCCCGCTTTATCTTATATATAATATAATAGATATATTTTTTCCACCTATATATGTACATCATTTCATATTTAAATCAAACTTTATAGAAAAACTTATCGCGTTCCTCGAATCCACTAGAACGTCTGACTGTGGAGCGGGGATTAAGTCGCGGGCACTCGTTTTCAATTATAACACCGTCTTAAGACTTTAAAGGGGTTCGCGAGGCTACGAGGGTAAAATAGTATTAAAGATTGGAACATTTTAAGAGGATGGATACAAATTAATACTTTACTTGCCCATTTCGTTTACATCGCTAAATTCTTAAAGGCGGAATGTCGTCAAGTACATCGTGTAATAAAACTTTAATACTCTAGGAATCGACTGCTACATCAATTTGTGAAAAAATATTTTTAATAAATTCTTAATTGCAGGTTATTAAGAAATATTTGCTACAAAAATAATTTATTCTTTTTCACTATTCTAAATATTGGTTTTCTATCTAATATTAAGTTTATGTGTGTAATGTAGGGGTTTTTACCAACTATACAGAAATTATTAACTACTATAATTAGGAAGTATAATTTAGAATAATCTTTGAAAAATTTTTGAAACATGTTAAAATTGTTTTTCTAAGATTTTCTCTTATATGGAGAGTTCCAGCAATTTGCTTTAATGCACGGTATCGTATTCCAATATTTCACTTATTATCTGAAATTTTCCTTAAGGGAAGAATGCAACTGTGCATTTTTCCAAGCTCTGATTAATTTACCTGCAGACAACTACTCATTTTTGTAACATTAGCCAACAAATATACTTGATGTCTATGGGACAGTTGTAAATTAAATGGTGGAATAAAAAAAAATCTAAATTTTGCATAAGTTGCAAGAATCAGTGCCTGGAAGTCTGTTCCAATATTTTCAAAATTCAGCAATATTATTTTTTATGGTAAATATTTAAGGATATCTATTGTATATACTTACAATTGACGTTGACAATTTGTCTCCGGGTATTGATTTGAATTTTATAGATTCGGATGCTAAGTGACTGGAGCTGGTTGATCCACTTTTGATTTATATCCTAGAAACATGATGAGTTACTTCTCTGTTTGTCGCAGATTTTGGACTTTACGTCCCGTGCCATATGAATTTAAATAAATGTAGATCCCTATATCCATTATACCACTTTAAGAGAGATATTAGTGCTGAATCTCTTAAACGGTACCGGATTGTTTATTGCTTGGTAGTAATACTCAGTTTGCATACGAGCTAGCACACTATGTGTCTATGCTGATATTTATTATCAGTGCGATCTCATTATTATTCAAAGGTCGATACGCTAAACGGTTCGTGCGGTTATATGTCGAGAATTACGGAGAGAGCCGTGAATTGTGATCACTTCTCGTTTTTCGCGATTCCTGTTTTTCTTATATGGGCTTGGGGAGAGGACCCAAAGAAATGTTATCCTCGGAGGAGGAGATTTAGGAAAATAGAATCAGGTGCGAGTAGAATTGCCAGATGATATTTTGATAATTATCTAAATCTAAATATTGTAAATCGTTATATTATTCCCCAAAGTTTACCTTTTATTAACGTGCTATGTTTGCAGCATAGTTCTGCACAGATCAGACAAGTGGACTCTAAGAAAGCATTCATTAATTTACTTGCAGACAAGTCCTCATTTTTGTAACATAAGCCAACAAATTCTAAGAAAGGCCGACAAAAACTATCTAGTGAGTTTTGAAAGGTGCTGGAGACAAATAGAGAAAATAAAGTGGACAGATGAAGTAAATGAAGAAGTGATGGGGAGGGTGGGAAAAGAACTCTACTGAACACAATTCTGAAAAATAAAGTAAACTATATTGAGCGAGCGCAGTTAACAAAAATAGAGCTTCCTACATGATATAGTTGAAGGTAAAATAGGACTAAAAGTATTGGGAAGAAGAAGAATGCATTTATTTAATGATTTGCCAGAGGAGAAAATATAGGGAACTTAAAGCCGAAGCAATTGACCAGCAAGCATGGAAGCAGAATTTTGATAGGACAAATGTATAAAATTCTATAAAAAGTGAACAATGGTAATAAAAAGGCAACGGAAATAATAAACAAGTTACTGAAAGAGAATTATACATTTGTGGCGCACTCACAACATGGACCTATGCCTTCGGGCAGACTACTATTTATCATTATTTATTATTATTATTTACCATTTATTTCAATTTGCTCAAAATACGTTATTATTTAAGATTATTTATTTTTGATAGTTTGTGGCTACTAACTTATACCTATACGATTATAGATCCGTGACATAGTATTATCATAACATTTCTTTTTTGTCTGAGAATTTGCTCCTTAATGAAATTTTATTATTCATTCGCCTGATAGAAATTTTATGTATAATGCTTACTTTTAAATTATCGAAAGTATTTAGTTTTGAATAAAACTAGAATTAATGTATAAATGAAATCCGTCACTAAATATAGTTTAAAATTGGGATACACCTTTTCCTAATCGTGATTTGTTTACATGCACTCCTATTTGAGGCACTCAATATCCGGTTCGATAACATGCAATTTATTTTTAAGCATTTATTTACCTTAGCTTAATTTATTTTTTTATGTTTACATAGACATTGATATCATTTGGATACACATTGGCAATATAAAAGCATTTTTCTCTCTTTCTTGAACCCTTGTGGTATGCCAAGCTGAATTTTAAATCCAATGTTTGAATTCAAGAACGCATAACTTTAAATTTCATATTATTGGATATTCATGGCGTGAAGGTTTTGTTTTCAATAGAAATACTATATATCGATGTTTGAGTCTTATTCGATTTGCTATGGGAATGGGAATGAAAAATGGGAAAGAAATATGTTATCTAGTTACAGAAGCTGATATTTATATCTCTAGTTTTTTACATAACTCACATAACGAAGGCGAATCATCAATTTACGCTGTAAACTAGAAATTGAGCCATGAAATTATGTAGGTATACCATAAAAGTAATTTGATGGCAATATCGAAATATTCTTCCATAAAACACAAACAATATTCTTTATGAGTGCGGTAGCATTAGCAGTTTACATATGGCAGAACGTGAGGCATGTTAAACGTTAACATGAGCTTTAAGTTCAAAGCTTTTCTTCGAAGCTCGGGATGGTAATAAGGGTGTTATGTATGATCGGAATCTTACATACGGTACGCCGGTATAATATATCGGTGTTCATCCGTTTAACGAAGGATTTCGCCACATGAGCAGCCCGTTGTAGAACCAGGAACGTATTGCATAAAAAATAGATAGATAAACCTTTCTTTTAAAATATGATTCTTTTTATTAGTTTTTATGAAAGCAGGTATGAAAATATCACAAGATAGTTGTGGCATCGTGTCTTTATGCAAATGGCTGGAATATGCGACATTGTATGAAATAATAGGTTTGTGTTAGTTAAATTAATAAATCAATAAAATTAACGCATATACCATGTAAACTTTGAATAGGAAATACATATAAAAACAATAAATAAATATAATCTATTTTGAAAAATATATATATTTTTTTTGAAAGTGTCAAATTTCTAAAATTTGAGATTATTCACATTTTTTGATATTATTGGAAAAAAAAATTAAAACTTTGTGACAATGCTTATAATTATTAATTTGGTAATAATATTGTAAGTATATTCTTAACTTATTTCGAATGTATAAATTCGCCCAACCAATAGAGTAGGGCGGGACACAAAGGTCCAATTTGACTTTTGGCAATTATATTGTGAAAACTAAACTATCAAAAAACCAGTTATCTAACTAAGTTCAATAAAATTCTCAGCGAATTCAATATTGTAGAACTATGTTTTTCTTGCTATTTTTCAAAAATTTGTCACCTGGTCTTCTTTACCCTGAAGGTGGATTTTTTTTTCTCTACCCTACCTATTACGTTAAAATTATTATAGTCATTAAAATCTTAATATTTATATTTATTTTGTCTTGTTATATAAATTAATATGCATAATGCATATTATTTAAAATTCTTAACAAACATATGAAAGAAGTACAAAATCATTTGTCAAAAGCTCATTACGGTGTAATGGTTCGAACGTGGGCCAGCATAAACTTGTTCAAGATTTGACCCCAACCTCGACCAGCTTGATATTAAGCAGTATGGTATCAAATTTCTACTTGAAGTAGAAGATCTCAAATTGCTTGTTTTGATGATCTCAAAAGTTTGATAAATAGAATGTGATAAATAAGTAAAACACTGGGGCCAAATCTCGGATAAAATAAAAATGTTATGGTAATGCTATGTTACAGGTATATCTTTGTATGGGATGGTAGTACCGAACTGTCAAAAAGTTATGTATTTGCTGTGAGATTAGGCGTTTTAAACATAAAACGTAACTTCGCGTATGTGTTATTAAGGAGACATCAGAAAGATGCACTTATAATAAAATTGTGTGTGTTTATGCATTTTGTAGGCTAGGTTTTATGTGTAAAGCGTCTGATCGCACAGCAAATACAGAGCTTTCTGATAGTTTGTTATTACCAAACCATACAAAGTAGCATAGCTTTACCATAATATTTCTAGATTGGCCCCACTATTTATCAATATATTGGTGTCGAAAGATTTTATATAAAATAAGATTGTTACTTTTTTCCCTTTACTGTGAAGTTTCTCCCTGGTATCGAATTTGTCGATGAAAACGTCAAAATCCGTGCATGTGTATCGTGTGAGACATAAAGTAGAGTAAAAGAAGATTCCCCGACTCATATGTGAGTTGCCCCTTGAGCCGCGTTATTGGATGTTTAAACGGTTTACTTGAACGAGCCGCGCCATATTACCGTATTACGGTTAAAAAATCTCGGGATGACGTTCGAGCGCCCGACGCTTCCGTAACGAAATTGCTGTAACTCTGCACTCTTCGGAAATTGTTACAAGTCGGATTAAGGCGACCGATATGGAATATATAAATAGTACAAATCTATGCAAAATTATAAAACTATAGAAATAGAAATTTTCATTATCAAAGTGAATATGCATTATATTAGCAGTAGGAAAGATGTATTATTATATTGCATTATCAGTATAATAGGGTAGAGCGGGCTTCAAAGGTCCGCGAGTAAAAAAGTTCATCACCCTTAATCATAGGAAATTTTTAACAACAATATTTGAAAGTAGATGGCAAAATATGTGTAACCAACAATCGCCTTAATTCAAATAACGTCGCTATTAGGAAATAAAAGGTCATGTTGAAAATCTACTATTTTTGTTGTTACTTTTTTTATTGTGAGCACTCTTGTTTAGTTTTCGAGACCTTAATATATTTTTTATGTATACGTTATTTAATTGTTCTATAAAATGTAATGTTATTTTTAAGTTAGATTCAACAGATGTTTTTACAAAATCTTTATAATAGCTTACACGTGGGTGGGGTAAAAAGGACCAATTGAACTTTACTTTACAAAAGGCGTAAACAATAAAAAATAGTGAATAAAAATGTAAACTCAATAAAAAAGCAGTTTTACCAGAAAGAAATTAATAGTTTTGGAGCTTTTTAATCGATTTGGCAGCGCTCGGATGGTTGGATTTATGTTAAATTGTCTTTTTTATTGTATGATCAACTTTTTCGCGTATTCTGTTGCAGTTAAAATTTTTAAATCGCAGAAAATATTTGGAAGTGCGCCATGGTGCATTTGTCCAACTACGCAAAATGTTGTTTTGGCTCTTTGAAAAAAATTAATACATTCAATATGCAAGCCTGAAATTTCAGTGACAAAAGTCGAAACAGAAATCATAACAGTCTTGCAAATGGTTGTCAAAAAAATATAGGAGGAAGTCCCGTAACGACGGACAGCACCTAATACCGGACACTCTATTTAACACGTATTATTTAAGCGAGTATAAATCTTTTTATGTCAAAATACAAGTAAAAGGGGCGCGGGGGGCACACAGGTGCAGGATGTGACCTGTGACGCACACGGCCACGGCGGGAGCAACCCTTTTTAGGCGCAAAATCACGGCGTCACCTAAATATCAATGGATCTAATTTTACTGTATTTAGGCATTTATATTTGAGTGGCATTGAATGATAAAAGTAGTGCTTGATTGTTATCCGTAAAATGATAGAATATTGTTAAATATTTTAAACAATTTTAGTAGGCACCACCAAATGAACGAACATGCTTGTCCCTTAGTACCGGACACTTATTCGTCCCTTAGCGCCGGACAGTAAACACATTGAAATTTCTTGTGAGAGTTGACGTGATTTATTTTAATTATTTAATTTTGTTCTGTATGAGTGGTAACGGTCACTGCATACCCCTATTTTTCGTATTTCCTAGTCAAAGAATGAAAATCTTATGATGAATGCTCCAGCTTCTGTGTGGCCCAGCCAAAAGTGTGGATAAATAGTGATTTTTTTTGCAATATCTAAGAATATTCGTCAAACACACATGTGCAGACACTCCAGAGTATGGAGATGGCTACCTATGTGTTCAACACTGGTAATTTTGAAATGTCCGGGACTAGGTGCCACTTTGTAAAATCATATTTCTTGTTACCAAAGTTTGATTGATAGTATTAATTATTTTTAGCAAAGATTGCGTTTTTGTTAATTTAGCTTGATTTCTAACTTTGTTATCTAACATATGTCATAATTTAATAAACATTTCGTAAAAAATATGTTTTGATTTATTTATAAATAACCTTAGATGTCCGTCACTCGGGGACTTCCCCCTAGTTCGCTGATCTTTACTTGGTTTTGCTTCTACGTGTGGTCGATGTGAGTTCTTCAATTTATGCTTCGATCATAAAATATTCCAAGAGGCATGAAGTTCCTTGTGTGCGTAGGTCGAGGTGCCCCGTGACACTTGACTTTGGCCGGGGTTACTGGCTTAGTGCAGGATGTGGTTATGTTAGGCACCGTCGCCAGTCACCGCTCCATTGGATTCCGGAATGCCGGGATAATTAGTGGAACAATGGATGTCGTCTCGTACCGCACGACACACACTACGTAAATAGGAAATTTAAGGAAAGTTTATTATTTTGATCCTTATTATTTAAACCTTGACCGAGCATCATGTACCTAGAGTAATCTATAGTGCAATTTTATATATATATCCTTGATCTTCACTTGCAACAATTTTAATAATGCTTGACAATAGCGTGACGTTTAATATTATCTATTGCGACTAGTATTAATAATAACTGCAAATGAAAATAACTAGAAATTGAATGAATAGAGAATATCTATTGCAGGTTGAGTCAAATTTCAAGAGTATCTGATGAGGCAGTTGGATTTTTAGTAGTGTATGTTTGTCACGTAATAATAGAATTTATTAAAACTCTCCTTCGAAACTCAGGTTGTTGGGTTATAATTTAACCCTTGTAGCTGTGAACTGTATTGCACACTGATATGTTTCTAAGTTATAATGAAAGAAGATATATATATATATATATATATATATATATATATATATATTATTTATTAAACATGTAGTTCCGCGGACTTTACTTCTAGAAGTGGACAAGTTTTGTCTCATTAAACCTCTCCGCTACCCCCTCTACCAGGGGTAGCAACCACCCCGTGTAAAAACTCAATGTCATGAAGATTGTCACCTTCATGGTCAATATAATAAAACGAAAATACGTCCGAACAAGTAGTCAAAATTATTTCAAATGTAATTCCTTTGATATTATTTAATACTATTTAATATTATTTGATTAATAAATTTTAATCATGTTAAGATTAATTTTTGGTCGTACTGATTGGTCGATTCACTTAAAGCTCAAATATACAAATAACACAGTTAAATCTTATTTAACCTGGGCTGTTATATCTTTACGTATAAATTTATACAAAATATAAATGTATATCATATTATAAATACATATATGTTTTACAGTTATATTCCAATTGCAATCAGAACTATGTGTTCTATAAGCTGTTGGGATGTAGACTTGAAAACCTAGTGTTTCTAGAAGGCAACCCAATGATTGGTTATTCTTTTTCCGATGATTATATTATTAATAGTGTTGTGAATATATACTGCAACAATACTCCGAAAAGCTATTTTTGCTTCATATCATATTTGAGAACCTTAATCACAAGTGAAAATCTGATATCACCACTGGCTGTGATCAGATCTGTTGACCACGATGGGCATCGAATACGGAACCATTGGTTTCTAATCCAAATTCTTGATTAAGCTGAATTTTTATATATTGTATAAATAATTGAACTCCGTTGGAAATGAGTTCTAATAAAAAATCTAGTGTATAATTTACTATAATATATGTACTACTTTATGTAAAATTTAAATTATACGTATTTTTAGTTTTTTGGCTTTTACAGTAAATAAACAATGTAGATGTACGTATTGCGCGTGGTTTAGATTTCAAAACTTTGATTAGTTTTTATAATTAAACCACTTCTCATAGGCCTATAATTTTTTAATCTGTTCGGTTTGACTGTTAACTTTATCACCATGTGAAGATTTATCAAAATCCCAGAATAGGTTCTCCTTGTTAGTAATTTAACTTCCATTTTCTTATTTATTGCGTTCTTTTTTTGAAAAGATTCCAAATGATATAAATAATTTCTCAAAAGTTTCCGGGAATAAAGTGTTTGCCACGATGGTAATGCAAATTTGAATTCTCCACAAACTTTTCAGTTCGATATTTGTCAAATAGGTCAGATTACATCAAACGACCGGACTATCTGTGAGTGTCGTATACGTCAATAAATAAAGGAAATCCCTTATTTTGAAAATGATTGCAAATAGTCACTATCGCAAAACGACGGCGTTCGGCCTAACAGTGAGTGCGCTCGAATTTAAAATTCTCCCTTTAAAGCCGGGCGATGGCATCGCCGCGATAACGTGCGAGTATGTTCGAGATGACACAGATGGGATACAATAGGGAAATAGTGCGGGAAATATCGTATTTTGCACTGAAAAACTTTGCATGAAAAGCGATATGAGTAGATCGTTGACGTGATTGGGACGATAACAAATGTGCCTTGGGAGCACGGATTTTAGAAGTGTTAAGTTTGCATCTACAGATATACAGATCGAAAAACTTGATGTTGCATATATTTTACGTAAGAATATAATACATAATAATAATGGGTAGTTCTGTCCTAGGGCAGGTCGATGAGCTGAGTTAAACTCCAAATCGATTCAGGAATGAATGGTGTGAGAGATTTTCCATTGCCCTTGTCCGAATTGGGCTATTTTCAATTGGAAACATATTTTCCAAATGAAAATTGATATCACTGCTGCACTATGTTCTGATATTTCAGAGCGAAATTCCAACTTACGACCCCGTCTACGTGCTTAAACTTCACACTATGGAACACTACTAATAGTACTATATTATAATAGAAAGTTAAAAAAAATATTTATTGGATAAAAGTTTCACAACTAGTACAAGTCTATAACTGGTCTGGTCTAATGCGATGAAGTACTTAAGAATTTCATTAATTCTTTTATATTTTAATTTATTACCACTCGTCAAACAAATTCTAAACTTCGCATTATTTATTCGTTTTACGAATTGTGCATTTCAGCAAAAACATTACTTAATTCTAATTTGATTTTGTTTCATTTAATTGGATCTGTAAAGTTTTTTACCTGTTTGAATTTAACATGAAAATAATTTTCCGCGTTTTCCCACCACTAGCCTTCGCGGGGAATCACGCCTTCGTCGGTGTACGCTTGCTCAGAAAAGCTAAAAGCTCCGCCTATGAATTGCTCTTGGCTAGTCTGTCGAACAGAAGGTTTTCCACCAAATGAATCGTTTTCCTATACTTTGGTATTATGTGTATAATATATGATTTGCGGAACTTTTTTACGTTTATCTTTTATGCACAGTGCAACGGTATGAAACGCGATTCTGAGCCAAATCCGAACAGATAACAATTTTCATACGCAGTAGTCCGTTTTAGAACTGCTGGTAATTTGAATATATTTTTGATTAATTGGATTTTCATAGAATAAGAATAATTAAATTTTACCTATTACATATAATATTTGTAAAATGTCTTGCACTATTATAGTTAATTATTTGTTATTTGAAAAATCGAATTAAATCGCATAATTTCGAATCAGGATATTTAATATTATTTATAATAATATTAGAGCTTTTCGGGGATTAGTGATTAAAGCTATCAAATTAAAAGTTCCAGGTTCGATATCTGCATTGGGCAGTCTGATGTCAAGATACTTGTTTTTAGTTGGAAATATAATGTACTCATGAAATTTATATTTTGCATTGTTTGAATAATGCAGCTATTATTTCATAAATTTCCTTTAAAATTAGTAATAAGATATTTGACTTGTTTGCTACCTGGCTGTTCCAATTTACCCCGTCTGGGGTAAAAAACATCATGTAACAAATATTTGAAAAACAGCAAAACACGCATTTCTACAATGATGAATTACTACAATTGTCATTAGCTGGAAGTTTTACTTAACATAGTCAGATAGTGTCTACATTTATATTAACCAACAATTTCAAAATAATTCGTCGAATTCGTCTGAACCATCAAATATTTAATTATTAACTATGTATATTTCAACAAAAGCTTTCAAAACTATTTCTCCTCTTCCAACTTGCAACGACTGAAAAGCATCTTGTCTTCAAAAGAGATATCGTAAAGTAAATGTCCTGCTATTACAACGATAGCGACTATTCGGGCTGATGTGTAACATTCGTACGGCGGTGTTCTGGGTCAATAAAATGCCACAAGAATAACGAAATGGCCATAACAAAGAAACCGCTTCTTGCACTTTGGAAAAGATACTAAAAACATGTACATTCTCAGTATGTTGAGTATGCGATTGTATAAATGTGGTATCTGGACAGGGATTTTTATTATGTAATCATCAGGGAATGTGATTATTAATATAAATGGTAAAAAGATAATGATTTTATTTTTTTTTATTTTATAATCCGTCTTCAGAAATTTAGAAAATAGAAGACATTCAGTAATTTTGAGGATATTTTCAAATTATCGAATAAAAACTTGAAAGGTTACTGTACCCAGTAATAAGACTTTTCAACTTCAATAATTTAAATTAAATTTATATCAAATAATAGATAAATAGCAAATTATAGATAAAGTGGGTTTTCTCTAATGATATCATCAAAACACTTTTCACGAATAAAATAATTTTCATGATTTTTTTTAAAACGCCTTATTAATTTAAGTGCAGAATTTCATATATCATATATTTTATAATCGATATATAATAATAAAATAGATTAACTAAAAAAATTATAAAAACAAAAAATATATATTAGGTTGTCAAATATCTCCCTTCCGCTTTTTTGCTCTTGGTTTATAATACAAAAAGGCGGAAGGGAGATATTTGACAACCTTATATATAAATCTGAAGACATTTTTAATTTCTTAATTTCACATTAGTGTAAATATTATATTTTTTTAGATTCAAGTTTAACTTCTGTTTTGAAATAATTTATTTTTATGTCTTTCAAAAATAATTCGAATTAATATTAATATTAATAGTTTTGAATATTTCTGGTTCTAAATTTGTTGGAAGGTTATGAATAGTTCTGCAATACATTATATTGCAAGTATTGGTAAATTATGTATTGTTTAAAAACTGAACTTAGCTAAATATTTAAAACGTTCTGAATATCTATCGATTTTAAAAAATGTTCATTTTTTAACATTTTGCACAATGTTGTTAAACAAATATACTAAATTATAAATATAAAATTACTTTTTTTAGTAGAATTATTCGATGCGAGCTTTACTTCTGCTTCAAAACAATTTATTTTAAATGTTTTAAACGATATTTTTCATAACTGAACTGATAATTTTACCTGAATCGTTAAAGTATGCAGCTTATCAAAGATTAAATAAATTTATTCTTAATTTCTCAATATCTACCACATAAAAAAATTATAAATAAAATAACCGACAGGAAATAAAACTTGTGTTGTTGATCATTTATTTTCAAGAATTAGTTTAGGAAATATAAATCACTGTTTTTAACGTTTACTAGATAAATTGTTTTTGGGCTTTTCTGTGGATTAGTGGTTAGAGCTGTGGATTTCAGATCAGGGGGTTCCGGTGGACATCCAATGTAAAGTATAAATATGATTGCTTAAAGTCAAAACTAGCAATATATTGCTCAAAGTTAAATTGGACCTTTATGCTCACTCTACCCTTACATCAGCGATTACTATAACTTACCCTACGTGAAGTGAATAATGATATCTAACTACCTTTATTTGTAAATATTAGAACATCATTAGGTACATAATCGAAATTATTTTTATAATAAAATTTATCAAATACTAAATCGTATCATTATATGACATTTACGCAATAAAACTTAGTTGTTGAACATTTCAGACTTAAGAAAAATTGATGTTTCTAAATATATTCGTATGAGTTGGTAGTAACGAACTGCCAAAAAGCTTTCTATTTGCTGCGCGATCTGGCTTTTTACATATAAAACCTAATTTCACATATTTGTGGTGTCAAAGAGACACCAGAAAGTTGCTCTAATGATGAAATTGATATTTCACATTTGGGGCATTTGGAGTTTAGGATTTATGTGTAAAACGCCTGATTGCATAGCAAATACATAGCTTTTTGGCCATTCAACTTATTACCAACTCCTACAAATGTAGATCCATAACATAGCATTGCCATAACATGTCTATTTTATCCGAGAATTGGCTCATCAAGGTGATTTACTTTACATCTTTACTTTTCTGGTTTGTGGATAAGTTTTCTATTAATTATTATTCTGTAGCAAGAATTTCCATCAAAAACGAGCACATTGCTCAGAGAAGCAGACTGTTAATTTTTTTCTTCAGCCGTCTCTTCAGTTGAGATGTCCTTAGCGTTGTACTGCTGTCGTCTCGTTATTGCCTGAGATCTGCCTGTTGTTGGCCGCCCTGTTGATCTATTGTTACTATAATCTATTGCCATGTTTTTGCCTGTCATCTTTAACGAATGCTTTTATCAATTATTGCTTAATTGTCAATTTTCAAAGAGGTATGATAAATATATACCTTATTAATTCTATACATATCTTATTCAAAATATATCCAAAAAAACGATTTTATTTGATAAATGCATTCAAAATCATGTCACACTTTCAATGAATTTTTAGTTACTATAAATACTGTATAAGTTTGATAGTATTGTCGAAATACTGGATTAATTCTAACAAATTCTATGCGCCAATGTATAAGTGAAAATTATCTTTTCGCTGCACTGTCGTTGAATAATTTCTTTTAACAATTTACAATGTGCATCTTATTTGAAAACAAAATATGTAAAATTTAATCAATATTTATTACATAAACAGAAGCTTCCATAATGCTTGAGCAATTAGCACTTGCTATGATTTTATTTATCTATTCCATAAGAAATCTATTTTTAAAACTTCAATTCAACGAATATTTTTATAATTCACTCTAGAAATTTCAATTTTTTTTATGATAAGGACTCACTTTTCCAAATGAGTTTCTCTTTGTCAAAATATTAATAATAATTTTCTGTTCTAACTACTTGATTTCATTCATATACCATTTGCAAAATATGATTCTAAATGCACAATTTCAAACCTAAATCTTGATGTCATTTGATACTTTGAATTGATGTTAAAAGTGCACACACGTCTGCAATTTTTTTATATGATTTAACAATAATGATGAAAATTTGCACAAAACATACACTTTATATTAGTAGTGCTAAGGTCAATGAAACTTAAGCAAAAATATTTTAAATGTGGTTTTATATTTCATTGCTTTTAGCACACTAAGTTAATATTCCATTATTCTCTATATTTAAAATAATATTCTAATAGTATTGGAATGATGGGATTTAATTTGCTTTTATCTGAGTATATAAACAACTACTAAAGCTGTTGTTTACCACAATTTAACTATTGTATCGTACTTTATATTATTTTAAATTTTTATTGTCGTTGCAAATTTATTTGATAATTTATATTATATTATGTGTCTATATTTTAATATGACTTATTTGCAGTATCGTCTTTAAATATACATAGGCAAATTCATTATATAAATTATAAAAAACGTGAACAAAGATTGAAAAGTAAAAACTTTGGAAACTCTATTGAAAATTCTTGATATTTTAATGTTTTAAGTTTCAAGTTTAAAACGATTTTTTAATGTTTCTAAACAAAAATAATATTAACGCTTGAATATTTTTTTTTACAAAATAAAATTCACTATAAAGCTATTTATTATATCATCTTGGTAAAATAAAATTTGTTCTCAGGATTAATAAAAATTCAAGAAGAGCAAAGGGAGTTTCAATTAATAGTTTAGCTTTTTATTGAAATATTTCAAAATACATTTTTTATTTATCGACTATTTTACACTGATTTTTAAATGTGCCTGGCTTTAAGCTGTTTTCACAAATTAAATCTGTTTGTTTGTGTATTATAACTGCATTGTACTCGTACTTTCTTGCTTTCATTGTATTGTTGTGTGTAAAATGTATGAAAACTGTGATTTCTGTATCCAAAACACTTCTATTGCACTCAAAATATTGGCATAACTTAAGCACACTATGTATTTGTGAATTTTCTCGTCTATACGAAAATTCCTTTATTTCATCATATCTCTGAAAACTGTTTTTATATTTTTATATTTGCTGACACTATAACAATGATATAGTTTTATGAAATTAAGTAAAACCTGAAGACTAGTCTGTATTTTATATTACTCTTGCAATTTCTTACTTAAGTTATTCAATTATAATATTGAATCAAATTTTGGAAAATATATAGAAATGCAGGCTAGTCTAAATGAATAAATTTATCATTTCATTTCTTTCATTCATGATCTATTTTGAAATCAACTATATCTTTAAGGTACTAAATCTTTTTTCAATATTTTTTGAAAATATAATATGAATTTGTTTATATTTATCGTTCTTAAATCGATTTATTGAATTTGATTTGGTTTTATAATATACTTAAAAAATTAAACATGCCAGTAAACACGAAGCGGCGGTCGTGATCTGAAATCCACATAGATTCCACATTGGCGTCACAGTGCTGAAGGCACGCTTGTGGATTTCAGATTGCTACCACCGCTCAAATCACATGGTGTTTACTGGGATATTTAAGCAGATTTAGTTAATATGTTTTTATTGAAATCAAGATCACACCATTGATTCCATCAAACTTATCAATCATGAACTTTATTAGAATCAGTTAAGCCATTCTCCTAATTTCAACTTATTGAAGTAATTCAATTTAAGAAGTTCAAGATATTTATCTAGTATCACTTCAATGTTTACCTAAATTTTAGTAACTATAACATTTTCCTAACATCATAAACTTTTCCATTTGCACCTCATGGCATCTGTTCATCTCTCATCTTGCACCACACCATCACGTTGGCCGTGTACTCAGGTGGTCACCTTCGTTCAGATTGGCGGCGGAAAGCAACCAGCTCGCAGACTTCATCGGAGGCTTGGGTCCTGGTCAACTGGTCGGAAGGCAGGTTCTGGGATCACCAATCTATGGGGACATACAACTCTCGCTGTGTTTCCAGAAGGGATGTCTTGAGGTAAAAAATTGTAATATTTTCTAGGACAAAAAAAAGATATTTCTACTGTTTCTATTTAAAAATTTATTTAAGGTATTTAGAAGTTATTAAAATTTTTTTATTATTCTAATTCTATTTTTTATCCAGGTGGAGGTGATACGAGCCCGCGACTTACTGAACATATCGCATACAGCAATTTTACCGTTGCCTTTTGTCAAAGTATTTATTGTGAATGGAAAACGAGTTTTAGATAAAGGAAAAACAGGACATGCTCGACGTACTCTCGATCCGCTTTTCCAGCAACATCTCACTTTTCGGAAAGGTCTGCAAGGAAGCATCATGCAGGTAAAAAATCTTATTTCAAATCTGCAAAAATTTCAAATCTGCATAATAATATTTTATTAGTAGTGAATTATGTAATTGGAGATGAACTACCAAATTTTTATGACAGAGCTAACACTGCACTGAATATGGCAATATGTAATTTCATTAATTGATTTGTAGTTGTCTAGATCCAGGAAAAGAAGTTTGTGCAATTTGCTTGGTCTACTTGTTTGTCTATATGGTCTATATTAATGTATTTCAATTGATATTTTGATTTATTCAATAATATACCATACCATAGTAGGTTTAGACAAATCTAGTAATCAAACTAGAAAGAATTAATTATCAGATCACAATATTATCTTGAACCAAACTTTATTTATTTCGTATAATTTTCTAAATTCTTATTAATTTTTCATTTTTATAGGTCACAGTTTGGGGTGATCACAGCAGAAACAAACGTGATTTTATGGGTGTCGCTCAGATTCTTCTCGATGATCTGAATTTGTCCAATATTGTCATCGGATGGTACAGATTATTTGGCACTTCGTCCTTGGTAAGTTGATTATTTTATTTACTATACATATCTTTGGCCACTCGGCTAAAATTATTGGAGCTTGATTAGAAATGGGAAGTTTTGCCACATCCACCATTTGGTCTTGATCATACATCATATTTTTAGTTTTGATCAAATTATACCAAGTTCAGTTTTTGCTAATAAATGCCAGAAGAAGTTTTGTGATGGAGGGATAATGATGATGCCTGAAAGTTGGCAAAAAGTCATTCGGTTGGCATTTCAGAATAGGATCATTGAGTGCCATGAAAAAGATGTTTTTGATTTTCTAACAAAAATCCGCACTTACTTAGTTGCCAACCTGATACTGAACGTTCATTATGCAGTTATAAAATGATTGAACTTGAAATCTCTGCCTTGCTAAAGAAAATTCATTTTTCACGATTCTATCGAAAACAAGTTTTTTTGTTAATTAAATTTTGTGGTAACTAAGACAAGTATCGTTTAATTCAGGCTTTAAATTAATATTTTATATTTCTCTTACAGTACCATTTTGTTGAGTGACCGTCATAACATAAAGAAAAGTTTATGAAAATCCCGTTCCCGATCCGCGATGACTCTAGTGTGATAACTGTTAATTAAGATGGTGTAAATAAAAAAAATTAAAATATTTAACATTTAAAGAGACTTAAAAAAAGATTTTGCAAATTGTATTATATAGGTCGAACTTTTAAATGATCTCAATTTTACCTAAGATTTAAACAAAACTATTATATAAAATGTATAAATTTGAAAACTATTGAATATTTGAAAAAAATATATAAACTTACTTGTATATATAAATAAGTAAATATACGTGTATATATGCATGTATATTGAAAATAAAGCGTATATAAGTATATGTATATGCATATACAATCGATTATATTGACCTTGAAATTATAAACGACTAATATTAAAAATTTATGAAAAGCTATTGCGAGCTTTCCAAAATTTGATTTAATATGCAGTTTTATTACAAACTAAGAAGCCTTCCATACTGAAAAATATGAAATTATATTTAAATGAATTGTAAATGATATATATTTATGAAATGTGTGTGATTATAACTGGATTAATTGTAAGTATTATTCGATAATTTTAAGTCATTTATTTTCAAATGTTATTGTTATGTGTCGTTATTAATACCAGGGTTCGGCTACTCATATTTTCATGTCATATGTTGTTAACACCTTCATGTTCATTGTTTTTTATATGAAAGTTTCATTCACGTTCAGGGATTTTTTTGTATAATTGCAAACCGATGAGTTTTGGCTCTTGATACGATATATTGATAATATTTTTTTTATCCGAAAATGATTCAAATTGCTCATAAAACTAATTAGTGTTTATTTAGTCCTCCATACGTTTCATGTCCTAGTTTATCCCTTCTCCACTAAAGCAGAGTCAAACTGGTACCCAAAATATATAATTGGCTTATTACATTTTTTTAAATACTACTAAGTTTTCTTTTTTAATAATTGGATAGATACATTTCAAAACTTTTTTGTTTATATAATCAATATTTAAATCATTACTAGAATATTATTTTATAGTAAATTATATTTTATAGAATATATTTTGAATACTGATGTATAAAAAGTTTTTACCAGTTTTACTATTTTTTATTATTTATCAAGTATCTTTAAGATATATGAAGCAGTCTTATTTCATATCTTAACTATTATATTCATTATATTTTCAATTTTTTGATATCAATATGGATTTTATCTACTAATATTTTATATCAAGAGCCAAAAGCGTCGACCAAACATTTTCAATATTTAGTACGAATATATTTGACTATACCGCATACGATCAAATCCTTATAAGCAAAAGGATTCATATGCAAATTATCATAAATTTAATATTTTTCTGTGTTTTTTATTTTTTGGCAGAACAGGGCTTATTGTAATGGGGATCAGAGTTTAAAAGATATGCAATAAATATGCAAAAAAGTTCTACATCTTTTTGTAAAATAAGTTCAAACATCTTTAGTCTTCGTATAGTTATGATTTGATTCAATTTATCTCATATTTCTCATTACCCAAATATTGACCATCGATTTTTTTTTATTTGCTTACACTATTTTAATAAGTTTTCAAATTTCATAACCCTATAATTTTATACAAGGAAAAATGGTGCAACTATATTTCAAAATAAAACCTCTATTACAATTAATGCCTAAGTATTTACCACTCGGTGCTTGCATCTTGAAAGCATAACATGGCGCATGACCCGGGCGCTAAAAGACGCCCGGGTCATAATGCTGCGTGGCTGATAGATGATGAAGTAACCTGAAAAAAAGTACTGATTTAAAAAAAAGTTTGCTTTTAAAGTTTTATATAATTTATTTAAATCATATGCATAAACTAACGCTATCACGCATATCTATTTATGATTGTTGTTGACAAAAATCTATAATATAAAAATCACTTCGAAGATAATGCTTTATTGGAATTGATATATATTTAATATATAATATGGTTACAAAGTGTAAATAATATGTAAAAATGCTTTTTTACATCATATTAATTGTGTGATACAAAAACTCATGTGGTTAAATGTATAAATACATAAATTTACGTGCAGTGTTATCTTACGCATATTATATGGTCCATCCGATATTCATATTTCAGACTTTTTATTGAGAAAATGATTAACTAATGCGTTTTTAATAATTTGGTATAAAGGTACATGTATTTTTACATAGTATTCATGATTTGTCTATGATGAAACTGTTTAGTTTTTAATTTATAATTAGGGATCGACGTACGGTATGTGCTACTTCATATTCTTGTTTGAAATCTGAATAATTTAGTCGAGAATTTAGAATAATTTAAATAGTATAATAAAACCATATAATTTTTCATATTTAAAATAACTAATTTGTATTTTATATAGAAGAGCTTTTGATCAAAATTAAACGTTTATTTTGATTTATAATTAATTCTGCGAGCAAAGTTCAAGCTTTTTTACCAAAATAGCAAGTGCTTAGTTGGCAGATGCTGAAATTAATCAAAATTAATTATGCAAAGATATTTTTTTATAAATAAGTATTTTATAGACAAATGCTAAAATTAATATAACATTTTAGTTTTGTGGTAATGTTACATATTAAAAAACTAATTTTTCTTAGCAATTCTTTGTCTAAACGGAACTAAATAATACTAGAATGTTGAGACTGAATTTTTAATTGTAATTTTATTTATTTTATTTATTTACAAATTTAATATGAATGTAAAGTAGTACATTACTATATGTCGTTTCTAAACAATTTATCTATTACTAGTAATTTTATTTTTGCGTTTATCATGCCAATAATAAATCAATCATCACGCTTGCCATTTCGAACACAATGAAAATTTATAGATATATTTATAAATGTAGGATATATAATTTTGGAAACATAAATACAATTCTTATACTCTAGATAGCTATTTATAATTATAAAATAAATAATTATTTATCAATGAAAATCTGTGAGCGTGCGCATGAGAAATCTGAATGAAGGCATTATTGTTTAATCTCAAATTTCTCAAACTGAATTCGTGAATTGAAATATTTATAACTTTAATAAACATATTAATGATCCATAAATCTGAATAATTACATTACGAACTTATTCATTGATATTAGAGATTTTTATGCAAACTTCATTGCTTGATTTAATTAAATTATTCAAATGTGATTCAAAGCAGATTTAGCTAACATATCAGTAAGCCGTAACTATTTGTTATATAAATGATCAGGGGCAATAAAATTTAATTTTCTATCATAAATTAAACCCTTTTTTAAATCACAATAATAATTCATAACTTTTTGTTATTCACTAAATACAAAATTTAATGTTTCAACATTTTTTAACTTCAGAAAAGTAATATTTCTTAAATTACTTTAAATAAAAATACTAAAATTTATTTACGTCGTAACTATAAATACTATTTTTACCATATTTTTAAAATTTGCTAATAATTTAATTAATTTTATAAAATATTATATAACATTACATTATAAAATATTATTAACATTTAACATCAACTTGTCATATCGCTTATAATGTAAATATTTTGTTTCAAAGTTTTATAAAGACCAAAAATATTATAGTTTGTTGTTATATACGTAATATAAAATTTTGTCAATTTTTAACTTCCCGTAGGGTAAGTTATTGTAATGGGCCGAAAATCGGAATTGAAAATTTTAACATTTCTCGACGTTTTGAAGGTTTTTGAACGTTTTGGCATACCTCAGAAAAAATGGATGTGTGTGTGTGTGTGTGTGTGTGTGTGTGTGTGTGTGTGTGTGTGTATGTATGTATGGATACAAATTTCCAGTCACGTTTTAGGGCGCACGGATCAACCGATTTGAATGGTTCAAAAAACATTCGATTCCTATTGATAGGGAAAAGAGCTGATTAGTTTTTGGCAAAGGCAGGTCCAGCCGTTTCGGAGATACGGAGCAAAGAGTGCAGAAAATAGAAATCGAATTTTTGAGAGAACGGAGTATCTGATTTGAATGATCTAAAAAGCATTCAATTAGTAATGATTGGGAGAAGTGCTTATTAGTTTTTTGGCAAAGGCAGGCCCAGCCATTCGAAGATATGGAGCTAAATATGTAAAAAATGGCAGTTTTTGAGAGAACTAAGCGTCCGATTTAAATGATTCAAAGAACTTTCTGCTTGTCTTAACAAAATAATTGATTTTGGAAAAAAAAAATTTTGTTCAATTTTTTTTTTTTTTTTTTTTTTTTTTTTTTTTAGTTTTATCAAAATATTTCAGATTTTATTTTTAATTCTGGCTATAGTTCTAATATACTTTACAAATATTTTCAACTCTGCAATTCAGTTTATATAATTCTCATAAATATTAGACAATGTTACAATATTTATAATAATCTATTTGAAAACATTCAGTATTCCTCGAACATTTCGGTACGGGAAGTTCCAGCAATTTGCCTTAAGGCACGATGCCATAAATGCCTCAAGACAGAATTCCACTTACAGCTAGTTTATATTTGAACTACTAGAAAATATTTGCATAAAAATTTGTCAAACTTTTATATTTGATTTTTAACCCTTTCCACTCGGATGC
>NW_020536352.1:0-32746 GCF_003426905.1 Ctenocephalides felis | reverse complement strand
TTTCACGTCAATCCCAGAGGATATATAGTTTTTGAAAACGCAAAACCATAATAAATCATTTTATAAATTATTCTGGTTTATTGGATGAAATGAATTTGATCTAATTTCTTTCTAAATCATAATAAAATTTAAGTCATAATAAAATTAAATCTAAAATCATAATAAAATTATCAAACTTCTTTTTTTTGTGATCAATGTATTGAATCTAGTGGTAATTACCAATTGATATTATGTTTAAATAAATTATTCATTTCAAAATAAAATCATGTTTTTTTTAATGCAGGTTGATCGTGTAGAAAAATATCGTACTCAAATCATTTTACTGTTATTTTTTCAAATAAAACTAGTGGGGGGATGGCATCGTGCCTTAAGGCAAATTGCTGGAACTTCCCGTACCAAATATTACTATTTTTTTTAAAACGATTAACATTAACGACTTTGGCAATAAGATTGTGAAAATAATTAATCAATAAAGTATAAGGAAATTATAAAGTATAAGGAAATCATTGAGTACATTTATATCCACTAATAACATAAATTGATTTTGATATAAATTTTATTAATACCTACGCTTATTTATTATGATAAAAACTTATATAATATAAGACTAAATTTGGGATATGATAATCTTACTACTATCATACTATTATATTATCTATATTATTATATATCATAGATAATTTAACTATTATCTCTACTTATCTATTGCCTATACCGGGGATTGATCCGGTTCCTCTGCGTGACAGTCACGCATCTTAACCACTACTCTATCGGATTTGTAAAGTATATTAGAACTATAGTCAGAATTAAAATTAAATCTGAATTATTTTCGATATACAAAAAATTAAAGAAAAAAAAAGTTGAAACAAATTTTTTTTTCCAAAATCAATTATTTTGTTGACAAGCAGAAAAGTTCTTTGAATCAATTAAATCGGACGCTTAGTTCTCTCAAAAACTGCCATTTTTTGTACATTTAGTCGTATCTTCGAAATGGCTATGCCTGCCTATGCGAAAAACTAATAACCATTCTCCCAATCATTACTAATTGGAATGTTTTTTAGATCATTCAAATCGGATGCTCCGTTCTCTCAGAAACTCGATTTCTATTTTGTGCACTCTTTGCTCTTTATCTCCGTAACTGCTGGACCTGCCTTTATCAAACCTAATCAGCACATCTCCTTATCGATAGGAATCGAATGTGTTTTTTGAACCATTCAAATCGGTTGGTCCGTACGCCCGAAAACGTGGACGAAAAATTGTATCCATACATACATACACACACACACACATCCATTTTTTCTGAGGTATGCCAAAATGTTCAGAAACCTTCAAAACGTCGAGAAATGTAAAAAATTCAATTCCGATTTCGGCCATTAAAATAACTTACCCTACGGGAAGTTAATAAATGCAAACAATTGAAAATTTTCACGGTTGTGTTCGTTTTTTTCCATTTCTCAATAACTTTTCTATCATTCGGAATTTAGCAGTTGCTGTGTCGTAAACCGCAACCCACGTTCTGGTGCTAGTGGAAAAACTAACTTTCATCCATATGTCGCGATGTACAACGCGACAGCCGGCGTTTTGTAAATGAAATGATTCCTAATCTTTTTCTGTCGATATATAAAAAACGGTTTATCGACACGATTATTTTGGAATAATGCACGGAAATGATGTATTTGAATGCAGTTCTCATAAAAACTTCAATACCAATATTTCGAAAAATATATTAATGTAGATTCAAACGAACAGTTCTAGTATTTACGAGTCGCAATAATTTTTTTAAAATTATTTTGAATCAATAATATAAAAAGTATGGAAAAATAAAATTCTGAATTATTGAAATGATGGGGTGTTCTGTCTGCAATTAGTCATCTGTATGTTTTTATCAATCGTTTTAAGAGATATTCGTTGGATTTCAAAACTATCATTCGTCTCACGAGTCCCAATAATTTTTTTATTGATTAGAATGATTTAGATGATGTTTAATATTATATACTTGTTTATAAACTCATAATTATATATAATAACCATCACTCTCATTTTCTAACATCTTAAACCAATTGGACAAAAATTCAACTAGGTTTTGGAATTCATTAAAAAAATATATTAGGTTTAATTAGTTCAATATAATTAATGTGTGATCCTTAAATTTACCTTTAGACGAATTTACTCATGATATACTATTTAGATACATTCTATGCGTTATAATTATACTATATAATTTTTTATTCGTAACTTTGTTCCCTCACTTATTTTCATTATTCATTTTTATTGATAAGATATTTCAATTTCTTAGTATCTTTCTAGTATATTTTTATTTAAAACACACACACACATATATATTATAATATATATATATAAATTTTTAAAATCAAATATTGATTTATCAAATATTATCAATGATTTCAACAATTTATATTTATATATTAATATATATTCTATTATATCAAATATAACCTATACTATAGCAGAGAACACGTCTAAAATTAGTTAAAATTAGATTGTCCTTCAAATAATGATACTTATGATTGATTTGTGGAATTTACATTCCTCCTTATAAACAATAAAGTGCTCAGTTCAGTAAATCTGGCATGATCTACTAGTGATATTTATCTCCAATTTTGAGCAAACTTACAAATACCCTCCCAATTAAAAAATAGTTTATTTTGTGAACTGCACTAGAACGATAATAATAATAATGGATGCATTTTTACTAACGAAAAGTTCAACTTTTAACTCCTAACTTTTAACCCACTCCTGTCGGTGCACTAATATTCATTCGTTAGCCATCTATACGATGACAATACGGTTATCCACTCCATTATTTTTTATTCACTATTATATTTACAACTGTCCAGTTAAGGACATAAAGTAAATTTGTGAAATTTACAATTGTCAGCCGTAATAGGACACTGTATACTTACTGACTTGTTGGAAAAAACTCAATAGTTGTTTTTCCCTTTGTTCCCGTAAATATTTAACAAATATTCAATGATAATAATATAATATTCATATAGACTTAACTATTTTTTCATAAATAACTGAATTATTTCAATCTTTATCAAGACAATGATGACTTAAATCAAGGGTCGATTTTCTCTTCAATCTACGACGATAGTTTTTTGTTATTAAGAAGTTTGCAAGTAAATTTTGATGACTGATGAGCTTGTTTCTATATTTATGCGCTGTTTTTGTTATTCGATTTTTTATATATATTCATTAATAGCAATCAAAAATTATAAATTTCTGAAGCTATTATGCTTAGTTTTACAAATAAACATATACTACATGAAATTACATACACATATACATCTACCACAATATACAACATGAAAAATTATGTGAAATAGTTTTATAGTAATTGAATCTCTCCAGCGAGAAATTTACAAATAAGTTGTATCAGTGGGCCATTTTCGTTTGAGTCTTCTCATTGGCGGTGCATTGAGCAAAGATGTAACATAATCGTTATTCGATTACTGATGTAAATATTTGATCATTTTTCGATGCTACTTACCACTATTGTATGGTTATCATAACAAGGTACCTTTTTTTATTAACTTTATATGTAACAATCAGAATAAAGTAAGTAATACTATGAGCTACAGTGAGAACATAATCTAAACAAATCTATAATGTAAAGTAAAAAGAAAAAACACAAATAAGAAAATAATAATAATAATAATTAACTAAAAATAAATAACTAACTATAATAATAATAACAAACAAATAGACATAATAATAATAATGAAAATTCTAAAAAGAAAAATAAATAAATATTAATAATAATAATAATGAGGTACCATATTAAGTAGATAAGATGCATCATTTACTTCTAACAACGGCTTGACCCACCTATAACTTCATATTATCATGTACTTGGTAACCTAAGACATTTTTATTAGTACTAAATTTACACAAATAACAAATCTATTTACCCCAGTTTGAATATCTACGTATCTTTATACTGGAAAACATTCGCGCTGTAGGGTGCGTTGTTGCTCTGAGTTAGCGATAAGAAAAACTCACCGCCGCTCTGCCAGATCTCCGGGAAAAGGCTCGGCCGTAATGTCTTCAATGATCGCTTCGCCCGCGAAAACTCGAACCCTCCGCCTACTACATCGAGCGACTTATAGACGCAGGCTCACGTACACCGAATTTCACGATTCGAGCACGATATAGAATTTCTGTTTGGACGATACCGGTTCATAAGAGATTCGAATAATGTTGAGATTATTTTTTAAACTGTGATAATACTATCGTAACATTTTTTGGGAGAATATCTATCTTTTTTCACTAAAAGTTCGATGTTTAACGCTGAGCAATGATTTTGTAAATTAGTTTTTTTTATAATAAAGGGTCATAAGTATATATTATATTTTTCATGGTTTATATTTTTCTATTAGTATTGTAAATTTATAATGCTCAACAACAATGTAAATTTATTAAGTGGGTATATAGTGTAGAGCGATGAATTTTAGGTCATTTTTAAGTGTCGTAAAAGAAAGAAAGCAATGAATGTTTTACTATCCATTTTTTACCACTTGTTTATTCATATTATTTAAAATACAATACAAAATTAAAAAATCAAAAGTTGAAAATTGTAAATTGTAAATTTTTTTCACTGTTTTTTTGAGTTTCTCGAATTTTTTAAAAATAGTGAAAATAGGAATTTGGCGATAATCCTAGTTTGGGATACAGATCGGTCTATAAACAAGGACTCTGAACATTTCAAGTGAATCGTTCGATTAAAAGTCGAGAAATCGTGTAACAAAGTACTGAAAAAGAAAAACGCATTTAAAGTTTTGCGTGTGAAGCAAAACCAGTATGGAGACCGAGTCAGTAAAATGCCTATATCTCCGAAAATAATTCAATTTTCAAAAACCTTCTCGTACCCATATTCTTAGATAGTTAAACTTTGAATATATGAATTAAAAAAACGATTTTTTGAATTTCTACACTAGAATACCCCTTAAATAGAAATTTGTTAGGAACCAAAAGTTCTATGTAAAAATT
This sequence comes from Ctenocephalides felis, assembly GCF_003426905.1. Taxonomy (NCBI): domain Eukaryota; kingdom Metazoa; phylum Arthropoda; class Insecta; order Siphonaptera; family Pulicidae; genus Ctenocephalides; species Ctenocephalides felis. Next base: position 27,733 of record NW_020536352.1, on the reverse strand, counting down.
ATATATTGAGAATCGTCTTCAAAATATAATTAGAAATTGAAATTTTTCTCTTCTACCTTGGTTAGTTTATTTTATAATGATATCAACTAAAAATATATTGATATGAATTTTATGTTAAAATATTTTGTGAAATATTTGGTATGGAATTATGGATCATATATATGAATCTAATTGTAGGTAATAATGTGTATAATATATATATATATATATATATATATATACAAGTTATCATATTACAATTTGATTCAATTGGTCAATATATTATAGCAAATATTTTATTGAATTTGTCTTTCTGAAAGTCGTAGACCTACAAGTGTGTGAAACTATTCTACAAAGTGAATTATAAAAAAATTAATTATTTTATAGAAGACAAACTTCTACATAGTGAATCCAATTTAAATTTTTTCCTCCTTATCACAACTTTTTATTCTTTATATTGCTTTGTAAAATAATAGATGAAAATGATATTCACAACTTGAAAAAAAAAAAATGGAAACTATTGAACTAGGTTAATAGTATTTTTATCTGATATATCAACTATTATGATAAAAAATAATGCAATAATTAATTGAGTACTTGAAAAATATTTATAACATAATATAAATTCCTTCAAAATATTTGTCAATGATTTAAGAAAATAATTAAAGTCAAATCGTGATGCAGTATATAATGTCTTAAATCTTTTAGGAGACTTAATTATTTACGACAAACTAATTGCTTGTATTTATCTACTGATATTCTATTTACTGCAAAATAATAAACAAAGTGTCTATAAAGTAATAAAATAAGTGTCAAGGTGTATTCAAGTAACAATTATAAAGAAAGAAATCGATCATGAAATCTTACTTTAGATTTCTAAAAGCAATGCGGCCTACAGCTTGTGTAACGGGGGGTGTCGACTCAATGCAATAATGGAAACTTGCTCGAACAAACATACTTTATCTATCTTCCTTCGGATTCTTTCTCGAAATCAGCTGTCACGACGATTGTGATTACAGTACCGTGGCACAACCGTACCCAGTAGGGGAGCTACTGATTTTTTTTGGAAGAAACTATTTGTACCAAAAAAATTATTCAGTGAATGCAAATGCTTTATCTCAACAGTTTGAAACTTGATTTTTTTAACATTTTTACACAATTATTTATATTTGTTTATGTTCAATAAAAAGTAATATAATCATAATAGGAACAATACTTTAATTACAATAAATGAATAATATTCCTAACAAAATTTATTCCCCAAGGATATAGATTTCATTCGTGAAATCGTTCTGATCTGTATTCCGCCGGCCGGCGGGAAGAACGTAGCATCGGCAATGAAAAGTCTGCATACGTTCGAACCGCTGTGATGGGTTGATGGGTTGAGCGTAGCCTCGTGGGTTGAGCGTGTTACGCGTGACGTCACGTGGCGCCATGTTGGATTCTGACGTCACACGACGGTTCGTTCGACGTACGAACACATTGAGAAAAGTTTCACGGACGATGTACCCACACACCGGCGCACGCGTCTCGAAGAGAAGGCGCGAAGCTGAAAGCTCTGAAAGCTCGCTAACGTAGAACCTAGCGAGCGCCGCTAGTATTTACAAGGTGTTTCGTAAAGTCTTAACAGTTAAATTTTTATATGTATTTTAGCGTTAATACTATTGACACTTAAGCTTGAAGGCAGGTTTATGACTTCAGTGTACCACACTTCATTTCTTTCTCTTTTTTTATATATTTTTAATTTCCCGTAGGGTAAGTTATTGTAATGGGCCAAAAGTCGAAATTTAAATTTTTTTACATTTCTCGACGTTTTGAAGGTTTCTGAACATTTTGGCATACCTCAGAAAAAATGGATGTGTGTGTATGTATGTATGTATGGATACAAATTTCCAATCACGTTTTCGGGCGCACGGATCAACCGATTTGAATAGTTCAAAAAACATTCGATTCATATTGATAGGAAGATGAGCTGATTAGTTCTTGGCAAAGGCAGGTCCAGTCGTTTCGGATATACGGAGCAAAGATTACAAAGAATATAAATCGAGTTTTTGAGAGTACGGAGCATCTGATTTGAATGATCTAAAACACATTCAATTAGTAATGATTGGGAGAAGTGTTTATTAGTTTTTGGCAAAGGCAGGTCCACCCATTTAAAAGATACGGAACTAAATATGTGAAAAATGGCAGTTTTTGAGAGAACTAAGCATCCGATTTAAATGATTCAAAGAACTATCTGCCTGTCTAAAATAATTGAATTTGGAGAAAAAATTTGTTTCAACTTTTTTTTTTCAAAATAAAAAATTTTTGTATATCGAATTTTTTTTTTTAATTCTGACTATAGTTTTAATATACTATGAACAAATAATTTCAACATTGCAATTCAGTTTATATAATTCTTATAAATATTAGACAATGTTACAATATTTATAATAATCTATTTGACAACATTCAGTATTCCTCGAACATTTTGTTACGCTACGGGAAGTTCCAGCAATTTGCCTTAAGGCATGATACACCCAACTAGTTTAAAATTTTATTTCTGCTTTTTTGTTTCCGTGTCCTGTAATCTCGTTTTCTCATATTAAGAAGGCGATGCAGTACATAAAATCATTCTTTCTATTAGAATCTGATATGGAAGTATTGATTATAAAGTATTTCCAATTGTTAAAAACAACTGTTTTGCTGATTTGTTCATTAAGTTTCAGACAGGAATAGAATATATACCATTCAATAATAACTAGCAGATTACTTACCCAAAGGGCATAATTTACTATTTAACTGACCATGTACTTACTGACTTCAAAAATTATGACTAGAGAGACAGACATCGATTTTTACTACTTTTATCCATTTCCAAACGTAGTGAGAAAAGTCTTGCACTAACTGAGTTCGACTTTTTGCATAGAATTAGCATTTAATACATTTTATACAATTTAGCATTGTTAATTATTAATTATTTTTTTATTTTTTAACAAGTTTATAGTGTAAATATTTCATAGTTGACCAGTTGGTTGATTGAAAAGAAGAAGGATGTTTGATCAGTTGAAATTTTAAATTTGATATAATAATTGTGATGCAATATAAATCAATCATACATTAAACAAAATTGCAGCGATAATATACATAAGTCTAAATTTATTTAAAAGCATCATTTTATTAATTTTTGATGAACAACTAATTTTTCAATACGTTAATGTATTCCCGATTTCAACACTTTCTGATTCTATAAATTCATATTAAATAGGTATCATCGACGCATTATAATAATTTCACCGGAAAATTACTCTCGTAACGTTTTGTACCTATAATTTTACCTATAATAGTGAAGGAAGGAAATGATCTTATTTAAGCATCAATTATTAATTAACTAACTGTATTATCAATTCAAATTTAATTGGCTTGCATCATCATGCGCTGTAAATCACGAGCCTTTATTACTTCCAACAACCACTTTTTCTGATACTGGAATATTATGCTTAAATATTTTTTGTACACATCGCCTTATATTCTTTTGGGATAAGCTATATAAGTACAATTTGAAGTGAACAAGAAAAAAGTTTGCTGGAGAATATAAAGTTAATTACATTATGAACTGAATACCTTATATTTTATTAATTGTATTAAAGAATGGCATTTAACATTGCAATAAAATATTATTGGAGCAATGACACATTTTGTTTTATAAAGCTTTTATGTTTCAAGCACAGTGGTGTGCAAAATAATTCAATCAAATCTTTTGTCAAACTAATATTTGTTAGTGTAATGTGTAAAGTGCTATAGGTACTTATTGTTAAGTAACATTCTCACTGTTTATTGGTACAAAACGTTATGAAAGTAATTTGCGAGGAGGAATTATTATAGTGCGTCATTAATACCTAATTTTTATAAATTAATAGAATCAGACAAATTTGAAAGTAGTGGATACTGGGTACGATTGTGCCAGATTACGGTAATTATAGTCGTCATGACAGCTAATCTATCCTGATTTTGATCTGGGTCCAAAGAGATAAAGATGAAGTATGTTCGTTCGAACAAGTTTCCATTATTGCATTGAGTCAGCGCCCTACTTTAACATGATCTGTCCACCAAATTGCTATTAAAGAGCCTGAAGAATTTTTTTTTGTTTGACTACTTTTAATAATAATCGTTACTTGTATACACATAAGTCACTTTGTTTACTTTGTTGTAAGTTGAACATTCATAGTTAAGTGCCGGCAATAGTTTTGTTTCATGTGACATATATATGTTGTGACATGTATTTCTTTTCCTGTTTGGGTGAAATTCAAACAGATAAAGTAAAATTTTACTTGGTTAAGACAAAATACGAAACAGAATAAAGCAAAAGAATATTCAATACAAGATTTCTTGTTCATTAAATTATATTTTGTTATATTATAGATATTAATAAGCTTTGTTTAAATGATTATGTTGTGTTGTGTTACATATAAATAACTATAAAAGTCGTTGTAAATCATTTTGGTGTGTAAAGCTATTATTTTCTTATGCCTTTCACAACCATCTTCAGATGTGGACAGTTGTGACACTCGCCCTTTTCTTGTATGATTTGATTTTATGACTAATCCATCGTATTCAAGGACAGTATTTCAGTATTTCCTCGTAAACAAATGCTCAAAGTACCGTTAAATTTCTTTCAGCTAAATGGTAAATTAAGGAAATTATTTCTGATCAAAAAAAAGTGGCACAACCGTACCCACTCTCCCTTTCGTTAGCATATTCACAAGCTATTTTCTTAAATGTACTATCATTAAATAAGTGGGAAATAAAGCTTTATAATACAAAATGTCATTTATCTAAAAACATTTTATTGTAATGTTTACTGTCATCCTTTAATACAATTGCTAATATATGAAGTTTTAGGTTAATAACTGCATTAACTTTAAATTTTCTAGCATTCGGAATACATAGATTTCTTTATATATTTTGATCAATTTTTTTCCTTGTTTACTTCAAATTGTACTTATGTAGCTTATCCCAGAAGAATATAAGTCGACGTGAAACAAAAAAGATTGTAAAAAATTCGTTAGGTACATATATAATAAATTACTTTTCACATTAGAAATTTTATTTCAAAATTTGTCATTATAAATAACTTAATTACATCGTCTCTGAAAGCAATAACATGTTTCGAATACTAAAAGTTTAGCTATTTTTCTCACATTTCCTAGCACATCACGAGTGTTGATCCACTGCAGTAACTCCTCCGGTAGGGAAGTCTTTGATGATGTGTGTGAAAAGTGTCCAAACAGACGTTCGCACACTTAGGAAAATGTAAGCAATCGATACGCTTTCACCACGCAACCGCGGACCTTCCACTTCGAACGTTGCCGCTCGACGAGTACTACAACGCTGTAATTCGTACGAGAGCGGTGTTTACATGCTGCACTGCTGACTTCTACATTTATTTTTCTCATTGACTTCTATTACCATGTTTCATACAGAACGTCATCTGCAGCAAGAATTGACTATAATATTCTTAGAGTAATTGTTTTAAGGTAAATTCCAGAAACGGAATGCTGTTGTTGCCATAGTTTTAATCATCTGCGAATGCGTCTGTCTATATGCTTCTGTATTTGTATACCTGATTGATTATCATTTTGTTATAGTCGGTCTTTTATATATCCGACATATGTGTACTGATGAAGGCGTCGAGCAAAATTTTGTTTTACTGCAATATGAAAGGTTTGTTTTGTAGATATATGAAATTATTATATTCTACTTTATTTTTGATAGCTTTCGTTCTGTTAATCTTTCTGTAGGGGAAACTGGGTACAGTTATTCCAGGATACGGTAGTGACAGTAGTCATAACAGCTAAAGTATACTGATTTTGAGATAGAATTCAAAACTTTCCATTCCGTAATAAAATAGTCGAAGAATATTAAATGTTTTCAAATATATTATTACAAATACTGTAATTTTCTTTATATCAATTTTTAATTTTAATTATTCATTTCGTCATTACAAGTAAAATGTTTTTTGAATGATTCAAATCGAGTACTTCGTTCTCTCAAAAACTGAATTACCGTTTTCGGCACTTTTTGCCCCATATCTCCGGAACGGCTAAACCTGTCTTCATCATAAACTAATAGGCACGTCTTCTTATCAATAGGAATCGAATATTTTTTGAACCATTCAAATCGGTTGATTTGTGCGCCCGTAATCGTGGACGAAAAGTTGTATCCAAACATACATACATACTACACACACATATATCATTTTTTTCTGAGGTATGCCATTAATCATCATTTAATCATTAATATATTAGTATATAGATACCTTACTTTGTTTGTTATTGTGATGAATAGATTTTATAAAAAAAATAGTAAGTGCACTCTATGTGACTTTTATCATTTTTAAGAAAACAAACTATTGACAAATGTAACAGTACCGAAACCATAAAAAATCAACACTAAAAGGATGATTTTATGAAATCAAAGTTTATAAATTTTACTTGCTTATATTTTTAAAATTAATATTACTTAGTATAAAATATGATTATCAGTCTTGGTCAAAAGTGATATGATATTTGAAAGGGTAAATATTTTTATTTGATGTCGAGTAAATTGCAAATTTTTGATAAAAAGTCGAGAATTTTTTAAATAATTTAGTTGCATATCTGCTGAAATTAATGTAGCTGGAATAATACTGAGATATTGACGTTGATTTTTTGTCTCCTGCGTTCAATACATTTTTTATTATTCTTTTCGTCCTTTAGTATTTCCATCTGCAGCAATATCATATAATATGAATAAAGATTTGCATAAGAATATGTTTTTTATTGTAATATTATAATGAATAAATATATTCATACATATTATGTGTTTTATCCCGTTTAAGTATTAGTATTATGGTCAATTGTACGAACTCAAATACTAGTAAAGTTATCATTTGATAATATTTTTATTTGCTCATAAGTTCGGTGATTATTACTTAATATAAATTATATTGAATAATAATTTTTTGCATATATTTGTTACTTTATTACTAATATATAATTCATTCTTTAGCAAAAACATAGTGAAATAGTGTTTTTCAAAACCAGAAGATCAGTCTTCAATCACGAAAGAAATTAAACATGTTCAAGAAGTATATTACAAGTCTTTGAAGTCAAAATAACAAAGAACGAGGAAAAGGTCGATAAAATAACTAATTGATAAATTATAATAACTTTTCGATGACTATATTCCAGTATGATTCAGATAAATTTCACCTAGTTTGCAAAATAAATATTTTACTTCAATTTTCTGGCTTAGTTTAAATAAACTATAGTAGAATATTTTTATGTTTCTCCATTTATTTCTTTCCACCTTGTTGAGAAAATGTGTAGGTATGCTTGGAATAGATTAAATAAAATCTGTCCTTAATGATGTAAAACCAAAACTAATGAATGAACCCTTTTTTTTTTTCATTTTCCACTGGTATATTTTCAACATGATGCTAGGAAATATTTAAACGAGCTTCGCATACGTCATTCCATGGTACAATAATTCATTTTCATATGTCAGGGTTTTTCGTATTATTTTTGTTGACAAAAAAAATCCATCAGTGTTTTTGTCAATGCCTATGGCGCAGATTGATTGATGGTGCTACTTTATTTTGCATGATTTGAAATCGATTCTTAAACCTATATCGGCAATTTTAATGGTAATATTTTTTATATAAATTAACATTATAAATTTTCATGATAACTTATAAATATATAAAAATTGATCAATAAAAATGTCATCATGATTTAGGATAACATTATATAAATACTAACTATATTTACTATTTTTATGCCGGTAAATGATAACCTCAATAAACAAACGGTTGAAGTATGTGAAAATCATCGACAAGAATCGATGAATTGCCTGATTTCTTAGATTCTGAAGATTAAATTCTTTTACTGTGTCCTGAGCATTAATTTTTGGCTTCATTTATGATTAAAAAAATATTTATTTTATTTATAAATTATAGTTCAGGAAATGTTTCCATAGTTTGCCATATAGACACTTGTTGCATGTGTCTATATGGCAGGTACTGATCATGAGAGAAACAAGTTTAATATATTATATTTTTTTAAAGAACATTTTTGAACCGTCTACAATATAATAATATGGATTTATGTTGGTATTAAAATATTGTTGAATAATTTAGCAAAAGCTTTTAATTTCATTTTAATTGTTTTAATATTCCTTACTTAAATAAAAAGCTGATTAAAATAAGGATGATCTATATATAATAAATTTGAGAATTTTTTAAATTTGTATCTAACAAGAAATGCTTCTGCAAAAATTGATATAACTTTTAGATAACATTAGCTTTTGTTAAATGCATTTATTCTTGATTGTAAATATTCAAATTTCAGTATGACTTTTGTTCACGTTTTTCCAAAATTTGTTCCATTCAAAAAAATAAAAATAAAAAAAACTAAGTGAAATTATCATTAGCTCCATAAATTTTTATATCGATACGAGGAAATCAAATATTCTGATGATTGTAGTACAATAGTGTGACTTATTTCTATAATATGTTTTAATATTGCTATTACCATTGACAAGTATTCATAAAATACATATTTTAAAAAATTATCGATTTCTTTTATTTTAATTAACTAAAATATAATAAACATCAATATATGACGACTCAATATAAGATTATTTGAATATGCTTCGGAATCATTAAATATGATAAATTTATGGTTGGAAACAGTTTTATCAAAGAATTGTGATAATCATTATATTAAGTTAATTTTTGTATATTATTTTAAATGCATACCAAAATGCTACCGAAGCATTTCAGTAAAAGCATTTATAGAATATCAAGTATTAAGCTATAATCAGACATATAAACCCAGAAATGACAACCACCTGTCATTATTAATTATTCATGTAAAATCTATATATTCAATGATAATAGTTGAGTTAGGTCACTATTCAAACATCTATTCAGTAAATAGCTTTTTATTAAAATCATCCACATTAAGAGGCCGATACTCTCGTAAAATAGGCCAATGTTACGTAGGGTTTATGTTACGTAGAGTTTCTCATACAAAATGGTACTAAATAATGTCAAAATATCATGTGAATACTGTTGCGACTTCATTCATTCGTTATCAAGCCATATCACAAAGATGCAATTTTAGTCCACTCATTATAGTAAGTTTCCTTGGAATTCGAGATATCCAGCAGTAGGTCTGTAAATACTTGTACAGACATGTTGACACTCTAAAATTGTCTCAAAACCTACATATGGTAGGGTGTCAATACTATATGCAGGTTTTGAGACAACTTTAGGGTGTCAATATGCAAGTATTTACAGACTTACAGGTAGGTATCTCGAATTCCGAGATTCTTACTTAATTTAAGTTTAAATGACTGAAATAATTATGTTAAGATTGTTCATTTGGCACTTGTTCGTTTTGTAGATTAAGTCTTTCATCTAAAGCTTCTGACTGCGTAGCAACCACATGGATTTGACAGTATTTAGTACCATTTTGTTTCGATAGAAATGTAGTATATTTTATCTAGTTTCACTCCATATAACTAAAAAAGGATGCTTTCATATAAAATTTTTGAGTTATTTGACAAAGGCCAAAAAATGTCTCGAATTTTCGATTTATTGCTAAATAATGAAATATCAAATTCAAAGTCGTTTTATTCAAAACTTTTATATCGGACTGTATATAAGTATTTCCATGGAAATGTAGTAAATTTTATCTAGTTTCACCCTATTTGACTTAAAAGAGGTGTTTTCATATAAAATTTAAGTTATTTGACAAAAACCAACATAATGTCCCCAATTTTCGATTTATTGCTAAATAATGAAATATCAAATTCAAAGTCGTTTTATTCGAAACTTTTATATCGGACTGTAAATAAGTGTCCATTAAAATGTAGTAAACTTTATCCAGTTCCACCCCATCTAACTAAAAAGGGGTGTTTTCATGTCATGCGAGTTATTTGACAAAAACCAATGATCTATTGACCATTGATTGACCATTGATGAACATTGATTTATTTTTTCGAAGTTTTTTTTTATTTTAATGAAGGAAAAGATGCAGTTTCAAACAAGTTTGAACTGCAGTAGTGGAATATACCAGCCACATATTTATTTTCAAATTATCATGATGGACGGTTATTTTGCTCTATACTTTTATTTGTTACTGTTTTGGCAACTACTAAATCCAAACCATTTATATTGAATTTCAAATTAATCTTTTTTTAGAAAAATCATTTATTTATGAAAGCTCAGAGGCGACTTACCGCTAAAATCGTTAATATCGTAGATTAAGTATTGATCTTACTCGAAGTATTGTTAAAATTTGATATGTAATATCTCTTAAGCATTCTTATTATTTTTCAATATGTCTTTAAAGCAAATATAATAATAAGCGATTAAGCAAAATATTTTTTGTTAGTCTTTTTAGTGATGTAGAACATTTTATTAAAACTTCTACTTTATAAAGCAATATATCGTCTATTATCTCTCAATATTTCATTATACTACCGCCGGTTTTATGGCTTAGTAATATGGTATCGATCTCGGCCATAAAAAGCCCTGTGAGATGTTTACCAAACATCTTGTGGAAGCTGGCAATAAATATCACTTACAAAAGCTTGTATGCAATTGGCTTGGCTGCATCGGTTCGCTTTTTGCTACTGAAAATCTAATGTTGACCCATAAACGTGATTTTGACTAATACGGGTAAAAGGACGAACATTTGGGTTCGTTCCAAGTATTCTATAGTTTGATATAATTCGGTGGATATACATACTGTAAATTAGTTTATACTTCAGCTTTGTGGTTTTGATAATGGTTTTCTTGTGTTCCTTAGTAAAATAATCGAATTGAGTAATCGAATAGAACCTTTATGCTTCTGCTCAATCAATTCTCAATCATAGTTGGTATGATGTATTATTTATTTTAATGTTAATGTTTTGCTGATTTATTATTATTATTCATTTTCTTATTATTATCACTGATATTAAACATTGAATAAGTAGCTTCTCTTTAACAAAATCTGCTTTCTTTGATTTGCTAATTGTTTTTGAACCACAATCAATAGATAGTAATAATTTCTTCTAAAAAATATATTGATAATTCTTATTTTCAACTTGGCTATATAGTAGCCATTGCAATGGTCTCTTTAATATTTCTCAATAAAAGGAAACCCAGTGGTTGCTTTTTTCTTACTGATTATGTTTTTTAACTTGATAACTTTTAGGGTTATAATTTGGTAACAAACAGCATTGCCTCCAAATACAGAAAATTTTACCAAAATACAAATTTGAATTCAGCATTACGCGATTGCAAATGATTAATTATATAAAAATAAAGTAAATTATCGTTTGCCAATCAATGTACATTTAAATCAGAATTTAGCAGTTATGCAAATTCGTAAATAAAGTTTTTGTGCCAGATTACACTTATCCGATATATTTCTTTTGTCACTTGTATAAAAACTGATAATTATTAATGATCCTTTCTTTAACATTCGCAGTATTCATGTCTGGTAATTAATCAATTGCTTTGCTGAAATGAATTCATCTTGAATAAATTTATTTGGCTTAAAGATGTTGAAAAATAATGAAATTAAATTGTTTTTGTAATATCACTTCAATAACTTCAGAAAAAAATAACATAAACTGAAAATATTTGATATTATAATTTTATGAGAACTAATTGATAATATATTATATATAATATATAACTCACAGTAATGTAACTAATTTTAATACTATTATATATTCACATATACTTATAAATACAAAATCAAATTGTAAAAAAAAATCAACATTATTGTGCTATAAATTTGATTGCAAAAGTCCAAGACAAACGATGTACCTTATAGGGTATATTAGATAATTCAGTATTTAAAATTCTTTTTGTTTTACTGGATTTTTATCAACTGAAAAATTTAAATTTACATTTTTTTTAATCTTGAAAATTACTCTCAAAATTTGGCATTCAATCAAATTTATCGCCAACAAATTAATCGCTTCAAGTTTAAAACTTAATATTTTTATTTGAAAAATCATTTTTATTTAAGCTGTTGTATTTTATTCATACATAGAAAATATATTAACGAATAACATTTATAGGTTGAGTTGTTCAGAATTTATTCAAATTAATTTAATTGTATCAATAGTATTTATTGGTGCCAAAAATAGCAAGTATATCTTCATTTATAGAGCGAATTATAAGTCGATTTAATTGAATAAATTCTGTTCGATTTGCTCTAGAACTATGATGATTAATGTGAAAGTTTTTTTAAAAAAAGTTCAAAAATAATTTGTAACTTTTTCATATTTGAGTTATATAAAGGAACTGAATTTAAATTTTTCAAGTAATTTCAAAACATGCTGGTTTTATATTTATGTAGGGTTGACCATTTTCATTTGTGAAATGATATCCAAAATATATGTTATTTCTAATTTTTATGTCGAAAGCTATATATATATATATATATATATATATATATATATATATATATATATATATTGACAATGCTTTAAAGTTCTAAAATTTATGTTGAGACTTGAATGAGTAAAATTGCCATTGTCATACTTCTAAAATTATTAAAAGTATATATCAAGTATATACAATTATTTTTAACTTCATCATTTACATATAAGATGTTACGATAGAAAAACAATATAAAAAAAAACTCAAAATTTTCAAAGACTTTGATAGTGCATTCTCAATTATATCCAATTTGAATTTAAATATGTTCAGATACTTCCACTATTTTTAATTTCTTCGAAAACTCATTGGTTTAAATTTTGCAATCAATGCCAAGATTTATGGGCCATATTTAACTAATATTTTTTTCAAACGAGAAGTTGCAGCAATTTTCTAGAGACATAAAACAACCCAACCCTGGATTGTAGAACCTAAGTTTATTTCACTAAATATTGTATAATTAGCTCTCGTGTTGTTTCGGTATTTGTCTCTATACGCCCTAGTTTCTACTATAAAATGTTTTTCGGGTGGATCATCTCGATTATGGTTTTTTTGTATATTAAATATTTGGAGAAAGCAATTCAATTATTCATGACTGTATATTAAACGAGTGACATCATCTTTATGATTCATATCCCAAGAAGAGGAGTCGATGAAAGGCTGGATAGCGCCAGCATATTACTAACTACACTACATTGTCTAGTGTCTTCGGAGGCTCCCGATAGTCTGGCGCCTGATATTCCAGTAACCCTGACAAAATATCAGGAAATATGTTTGTCCTATAAACGTTCAAGTCCAACGGTAATGCGTATAGATTTCTCTAGATTCATTCATTTGTTTGAAGTGCATGCCAACATATTATGTATCATTATGGATATCACTCCAGATAGACCGGTGAGATATGAAAGTGAACTAATTCAGAATGTTTCACTTCTTTCACGTTTTGGCAAGTCAAATTTTTCACACAAACATTTTACTTTATCTTTGTCTTTAAATCCATAAATTTGAATTAATAATATTTGCCTTTAACAATTTCCAATGGTATATATAAATTTGATTATGATTGTATAAATAGTGAATGTGGTGAACGTTGTTCCTCGTGCTGATTTCAATTGAAGTGATTAGTATAGCATACGTATTGGCGAACTACTATCTTTATAAAATTATTTCTAATTAAATCGTTTATTTTAATCATAAAACTAGTGCCGCGCATGGCATCGTTCCTGGAGGCAAATTGCTGGAACTTCCCGTACCAAAAATTATTTTTTTTAAAAGGATTAACATTTTTGAAAAAATTTTACTTTGAAAAAAAATTAGAATTTTGAGAAACTATAAATTTCTGAAAAACATTTTTTTTTGGAAAAAAGACTTTTTGAAAAAAAATGTTTTCTTTATTTTGAAATATTTTGGAAGTTTTGAACTTTCTTCAATGCAGCCGTACTTCTTTAACTGCAAAGAGGTGAAATATCGAAGCGCGTAAGCGCCGCGTCGCCGTCTAACGGATAAACCTTGGTATGAAACCCATAGGAATGTAAACAAAATTTATACTTACTGTTAAAATCTCTATAAAATATCTGATAATTTGATGTGCATATGTCTAATGATCATTTTTGACCGCCAAATGGCTTTTTTTTACTTTTTTACTAGATACCCGAGGACCTGTCTATATGAAAATTCAATCAGTTGTTCATCTTGTCAATACAAGTAAAATGTTTTTTGAATTATTAAAATCGGACACTTCGTTCTCTTACAAATTGAGTTACCGTTTGTGGAACTTTTTGCCCCGTATCTTCGAAACGGCTAGACCTGCTTACGCCAAAAAAACAATTAGCACGTCTCCTTATCAAGAGCAATCGAGTGTTTTTTGAATAACTGAAATCGGTTGAATCGTGTTCCCGAAATCGTCGACGAAAATTTGTATTCGCACACACACACATACATCCATTTTTTTCAAGGTATGCCAAAATGTTCAGAAACCTCTAAAACGTAAAGTTTTATAAAAAATTTCATTTTCGATTTTTTTGCGATTACTATAACTTACCCTACGGGAATTTAATAATTTAATTTGCCTTTCTTGATCATTTTTTTATCTTTATATTCTTTGATTTATCAGTTTTTATGATTTTCAATTATTTCATATGATTAAATAAATTTATAATTGTGTAATTGATTACATTTATAAAAAGATAAAACATCTGGGCTAATTCCAACCTTTCTATTATATTTTTTTTCAATATTTGGTAAATTTCTGAAACTTTTTAACTGAGCGATGCTTTTTTCTCTATGTAATCTAATAGATCTATTTGTTAGAGTTCTCAATTCAGTTCAATGAATTGATTGGTAGTGTTACTTACCAGCTATTTATTATTGTTTTAAGACAATCGAATAAAAGGAAATATTGATAAATTAGTATATAATTTTCCAAATTCTTCGACAAAAATTTTTATGTTATCATGTGGATATTAGATATTGGAGTCTTACATGCACAAAGTACAAATGTTAGTAAGCACTAACATTTATACACTAACTTGCACTAACAATAACAAAATATTTTTTATGAATTATTAAAATACTGAAGAATAGTGTAACTAAAATACAAAACATTTGTACAAGAACTTATGTCTTCAAATAGTCCAGTAGTTGTTTAATTTATAAATATTTGCTTTTTATTTGATGTATAACCTTAGAAAAACATTCTAAGGCGATATCAAAATTGAATACTCTACATATATTGATACAGTTCTAATTTAGTATTAATTATATTTTTACCCTAAATCACTGAACAAATATTCAATATATTCAACAAATTAAAAACAAAACATATAAAAAACCATTCATATGCATTCAGAAAATTATTCAAAATAATCGAATATATTTTTATTTATTTACAATTAATTAATTAATTAATTTTATATTTTTTGTTTTATAAATAGTTTTATAAAAAACATTCATATGCATTCGGAAAATTATTTAAAATAACCGAATATATTTTTATTTATTTACAATGTTTAATTTTATATTTATTATTTTATAAATATGTTAAATAAACTTTCTATAAATTAACATACATATATCTATAAAAACATGTTTGTGCGGAGCTTCCAAGTATGACTTTTTGGACGTTTTGATAATGTTGTGTGAAAATTCATGTTATTTAGTTTTAATTAATAAAGTGGTACATACATCCAGTGTACAAACTGAAACGTACCCAGTTCACTAAATTTCTTTGAGTTGATGTATATATGTATTTATATGTATTTCAACATCCACAACGAAACTTTTTCGAATGAGTGCATGCGGGCAGATGTATAATAATGGCTAGAGCAAAATAGCATTGCCGTGTTCACTGTATTATTTAGTTCATTGTATCGTGAGTAACGAAGCTGCCCCCTAAAGTAGCTATCATCATTGATTAGAAAGAAAAAGCTATACGAGGGCAAAGAAAAACATGCGCACAAGATCATAATAGACTTTTTAAGCACGTTTTAAAGCGGTACGGCGATGAAACGCTTTCAAAATTATTTTTATCTACATTAATGGACGGGAATTATGGAATTTCTTTACCGAATAACACTTTAACTGTTTATTATTTTATTACGATTATTATTATCTTTTACAAATTTACAACGGCCCAATCAAAAGTATCCAGCCAATTGCCAAAAGGAAACATGTTTATCGTAGTCTATGATTGATTTTTGTGGACAGTGATGTTAAAAAAACAAATCCATATTTGGGTTCCTACGGGTGCGGACAAAATGACATGGTGTTTTATTTCTTAATGATATTTATTTATTTAATGATATTATAATTAGTCTTTATGTGTTTTCCAATATTTAGTTCTTTGACTACCAGTAATAGTGCGTCCGTTAATCACGTGAGGTTTTTAGTGGGAGGGGGGTTAGACAAAAAATTACGAAATATCACGTTGGGGAGGAAGGGGTATTGTAAGATATCACGTATTTATTTTTTAACTAATTTTTTTGAAAAAGTTCAAACATTTTCATAAAAATATATTTTTTTACAGTTTTATCACGTAAAAATACAACGTGACGTTTGGTGGGGGAGGGGGATAGTATTTTAATTAAGTAGGAACTATAATAACATGCATTATTTAAAAAAAAATGCAACCTATTACAAAAACTATTTTGCCTATATAGTACTGACAAAATGAGAGTAATGACATACTGAAGTGCTATTTTTTTTTAAAAAAAAGCTGTTCACAAATAAATATTCGTCTTCTTGTGGACATTAGCACCTGAACCAAAGGGTACAAGTCATACATCACAACAAATTTTTTTCTGGCTCAGAATGGAAAAAAGAGTTTTGCAACAACTGCAAGTCTCTTCTTTTGATTAGTGGATTTTTTGTTTTGTTTTCTGCAATTATTTCTTGCATACTTTGAGTAGAAGTTAATTGTAAATCACCTTTTACAGGTATTAATTTTTTTGTTGGTCCTGTAATGCCAAATAATACTATAACGTTTTGTCTATTGTATGATCAAAATTGAACAAAATGAATAATTAATCAAAATTCTTCCAAATACCTAATTATTACAATTAAATTATTCAAAATCACTAGTATTGGCATAAGTTAATTGATTTTAATCTTTAATAACTGATTAATTTTTAATAAGTGATTAATCTTTAATAATCTTTAATAATTGATGTATTATGGCTTTCTTCATATTATACAGTCGCAAAAACGTTAATAAAACTAGTCAATTTTTAAATAAGCTTACTGAGTCGTTACTGTTCATATATACTATTTTGTCCGTAATCTCCCAATTGTTGTACAATGAAATGCAAATAATTTAACAATGTATATATTGCCTATGCAATTGATAAAATTATATGTGAATCAATCACATTAATGGTAATTAATTTTCTGTAGAGTTATTCTTACATTTTGACATAATCTCATCATGTATTAAATTTTATATGAATGCATCTGTGAGTTGGTTGCCTACAATATAGAGCACTAATTTATTCTGTATATTAGAATGAACACTTTCTATTAATATTTAAATTTTATATATTTATTTAAATACGTAGGAATACTCACGATATTTGTATCTGAGAAGACTTGAAAAATATAAATAAGTTTTAAAGTTTTCTAGATAATCAATGTAGAGGTGTTTGGATTATGAAATTTATTCTTTTTTTTATTTTTTTATGTATTTGTTAAGTAATTTTCATCTTTAATAAGGTATATTGCTCTGGTTTGGTATATATCATGGATAAACAAGTATATATTGTTTTAAGACAAAAACAATCCATAGTTGTTTATTTACTGAGTGTGCATACAAAATTCATGCACGTATGCATGTGAAGCAAACAAAATATCTTTGAGCATAATTGCTTGAAATAAGTCACCGAATCTTTGAATATTTATTCAAATTTATTTTGGACGAGTTGGCTGCAAAAGTATGTTTAGTGTCAAACAAAAAATCTGAAAAGATTCATATATAGAATTTATTTAACTAATAAGGATAGATGCATTCCAGTGGTGTATTCCACAGCTATTGGCGACCGACCCAATCGTGGCACAGATATATGATACAATGTTAAATATGTTTCAAGCGATATATTCTATCTTTAAGCTTGAAACTTTTAAAATATGATGTTAGACGTATTCCAAGTGGTGCATTTCATTAATATTATATAATAATAATAACACAAGAATCCAGTAAGCTATTGGCGACAGACTCAATTGTGGCAGGATATAATGTTAGATGTATTCTAAGTGGTGTATTCCACTATCTTTGGCTGTAGCGTAGTGTTCGTTTGGCATTCATCGAATGATGGAAAATCAAACGGAAATTTTGTGTCATATTTTATAATTTCAGATTTTTTAATTTGTGCAAAGGTTAAGAGGTATTTCGAATTCACGAAAAGTTATGTTCATGATGACAAAGCTTCGAAAAACGATAGTGTCAAAATTGGTTTGCCAAATTTCGTTCTGGTAATTTTTCACTTTACGTAAGATTACGTAAAAATCTATTAAGAGATTGGCGACGGACTCAATATTGGCACATTTATAAGATATTTTGACGAGTAGGGGTTGAAGCCTCCTTTCTGGGGGTATTACAATGATTGCCACAAATTTTATTTTATCATTGCACTACCCACTACGAAAGGGTTTACTTCAACTCCTTAACCCGACTTCTAA
The DNA here is from genome assembly GCF_003426905.1 of Ctenocephalides felis. Taxonomy (NCBI): domain Eukaryota; kingdom Metazoa; phylum Arthropoda; class Insecta; order Siphonaptera; family Pulicidae; genus Ctenocephalides; species Ctenocephalides felis. The sequence continues at coordinate 9,120 of NW_020536352.1, read as the reverse complement.
GGACGCCCTGCAATTACCTGTGGAAACTGATAGAACTAACTACACGAATATAGGCGACAGATCGAACACTGTTAGATGTATCCAAGTAGTATATCCCACTAATATTGGCTGTAGTAATTAGTAATTATGCAAGAATCCAATGAGTTATTGGCGACAGACCCAATACTGGCACATAGATAATGTACAATGTGCTACCCATTTGGCTTTGAAAATATAATAGTAATGTAATAAGATATTATTAGAAACATACTTATGTGTACTTACGTGTCGTGCATAGCATGGTGCAGTGCACAAAGGCGTTATGGCAGTGCAATATTACGAGGTCACTAATCTTGCAGTGAGTGGAAGAGTCGCGTTCACGTGTGGGACAGTTTTACAGTAGAGTGGGTGTCATGTAAGGCCGAACGGCGGAAGGTGACACGCTGTTTGCTTTTATACTGAAATATATTACTTGCTGAGGCGTTTGTTATTGGCTGTTTTGTTCAAATATAAGTTATGAGGCTACAATGTGGATGTTACGGATTTTGCCATAGTTTACAACTTTGTCACAAACATCATGATTGTGATTGAACAAGTTATAAATTACTTCTTGCTATTCTTTTAAAAATTAGAGTATAAAATATTTTGTATAATGAAGAAACATATATGTGTTATATACGTGGATATATATATATATATATATATATATATATATATATATATATATTTAAATTGTCTTCTTTCTATCTATTATTCCAACTTCTACTCGTATTTGGTCTACGGCATTCAATTTTGGGGTTTTTCAGCATCCTTAAAACATGTTTTCAAACTTCAGAAAAGAGCGCTAAGAATCATGTTCTCTCTTAACTCGATGACAAGTTTGCAGAAATATTTTTCAGAAGCATAACATTCTTACCGTTCCTAACATATTCCTACTTATTACACTTCTCTTTATAAAAAAATAATCCTCAGTACTTCAATTTATCTTCCATGTCTAATTCCCACTATGTCACAAGAAATAGAACTATCAAAGGATCGACTTTTAAGCCTAATACTACTTTTAATTCAATTGATGGTTTTGGTATTCAACTGTTCAATTTGTTACCTTTACAAATATGTCAACTAAGCAATCATAAATTCCACAACGTTTTTATTAATTTACTAAAAGCCAACAGTTTTTATGACATTTCTGAATATATTAATTCTGACTTAAAAAAATAGAGTGGTACCATCCCCTTCATATTATAAATATCTATTGTTACTAATTATATGTGATATCTTACAAATACAGCAATTTTTGGCTATAACTGAGTATTACTTAGCTGTGAAATAGTTTTCTTCGTCTGTGATACTGCTTTTTTTCAGAAAAGCTTCTAAACTTTTTAATAATTTCAGCAAATTAATGGGTATATATGACCTCAACTTTTGAAGATGCTCTAAACGAAGACGTAATATCAAGTTTGTTAAAATCAAGACACAATATTGAATTAGTTTAGCACTCCTTTATTTGTATTTTATATTTGGTTGTTTTGTTATTTAATTGTAAAATTGTGAATTGTATATCTAATACATCTAATACATCTAATCTAATTAGCGATTTTTCTAAATCGCTTTTGATAAAATGCTTAAATCCATCTTTATTTTAAAATGGCTCGATTCATATAAGTCCTTTGATGCTAGGCGAAGTAGTTAATGAACAATGTCTCCAATGTATATTAAAGCTGTGGCAAAACAACCTCACAAAACTCTAATAATTTTGGCAATAGATTTGTGTAATGAAAAAGAATAAAAAATACATGAGCACAATACTAGACAACAGAAAAATTTTCATCTAAAACAAACATGAACAAATAAAACCATGCGGAATACTATATGGAGTGCTATGAAATTATTCTTTGAAAGGGATTTGAATAAGAGATTTAGATGACCAGAGAAGAGAATAAATTTAGAACTAAGTTAAAAGAATATTTATAATATTCTAGATACATAAATAAGACCAAAGTATAAATATAAAAATGAATATACGTATGATTGAATTATAGAATGAATGATATAAAATGTTGTAATGAACATATTATATACATATACATTATAATGACATGTAGAAAATAAATATATACTATTAAATAGATATTTTGTACGATCTTTCATACCAGACACTTCTATCAGTCTGAGATGTATAAAATTTATATACCTAATTGAATAAATTTAAAAAAGTGCCTATTATTGTCAATGGAGTGAATCACCGTTTTGATTTGTCTACTAAACATTTATACAATTGCATTAATTTTGATGATTACTTAATTTAAGCATCAGTAATAACAGTTCAAAGTAAACAATTCCTTTCTAACCAACCTCAACTAGATGACCAAAGCAATTTTCATCTTTAACCAGAACGAAATTTGGCAAACCAATTTTGACACTATCGTTTTCTATGGCTTTGTCACTATAAACATCTCATAATTTTTCGTGAATTTAAAATGACCATTAACCTTTGCAGAAAGGAAAAGAACAGAAAGTATACAATATGACAAAATGGTTTGATTCGATTCCATCCTTCGGTAACGTTACAGAAAACCTGAAAATTCAATTGAAACCATATAAGCTGATAAACGCTCTTACTTATAAGTATTTATTAGTAAACCGTACTTACTTTTAACCTGCTATTTATTTATTCCAACCTAATATAATAAAATAAATTCCATATCTATATGAGATAATCATTTAAAACCTTGAAATTTGTTATTTTGATTGTATATAAATTAACCCTTAGCTTTTATTTTTATTATATGCTACAGTTCATAAGAACTAAATAATTTTGGTTGCTTATGAGTCCGGGTAAAAAAATCGAGTAAATGCATTAGTAAGACAAAATAAGATTTTAGTTTACCGATTCATCATTATAGTTACAGTTAGTAGTGAGAGATAATAATTCACAATGCACTAAATATAAATTTTTTAAACAAATTAAAGATTTATCTTGCTGTATATATATCTTGATCGGCCCAAGCAGCAGATGATACTTGGCTCGTCACTGATTTTTCTTCAGAGTGAATAAATATTTTGTTTTATTTTTCTTTTTTGTATAATCATTTATCATTATAAATATTGCTATGTGATTTTTTGGGGGGAAAAATTTTCCTTTCTTTCTATTTTCTTGTACCGATTTAATTTTATCACACCTTTTATTTAAAATACTTATTATTGTATTAATAGAACAGATACGAGGGATGATATACCTACGGGTATGAATCCAAACGAAATTGAAAGTGTTATGTATACATTCATAATTATTGAAATATATGTTTCAAATTATATTAAAATTTCTTCCATAATCCGTGAAAAATAGTATCAATTAAAAATTGTACACGGTTGAAATCTGCATTTAAAATATTTTCAATCATCTTGCCAGAATATTATTTTTATATTTAACTCAAATAGAAAAGTAATCAAGAATAAGAAAATAACGAAAATGTTGAAAATGATAATATGTAGTTTATTTTTCTGTTTTTAGGTTTATTATTTCTATGAGAAATTATTATTATTATTAATTATATATGATTGTCCAGGTTGGCCGCTGCACAGGAGGCTGCCTTAGCCGGGGGCCAGGGCGCAGCCGGTGCGGGCGCAGCTGATAGAATGGGGGGACACCAGCATCACCAGGGGGGCGCGGCCGCGAGAGGGGGGCCCAGCTCCCTCTTCTTGCTGTCCGAGGAGAACCCTATACGAAGGTGAATGATCTATATCAATTTGAAAAATTTAGAAAAATAAGTTTTATAAAACAAGTTTATAATGTGAATGTAGGTAGTTGCAGCAAGTAAAGAAGCAGCGCTTTATTAATTCAAACTAGATTTGAGTAAATCTATTCAAAATAAAGTACAATTTTATGATGATTTTTAATTAAGAACAACGCCTAATTTGCAATAAACGAGTTGGCAAAAATTATGATCTTAATAATAGTGTAAATTATAAAAATAATGATAATTTTTTTTAAGCTTGAGTTTTTGTTTTTTACATGATTTTGTAGTCTATTTAGTTACATATTTTATTTTCCATCACAAATAAATATTTTGTTAATAATTTTAGTACAACTGTACTGTAAAATTTGAGATAAACTAAATAACATAGTTGATAGATAAAAAGTCTCTAATACTTAGTACGTTATTTTTCTGTAAGTAAAATATTGCTAATATACAGCTGTATATTAAAAACTAAGAATACTGTGTAGAATTTGGTTAATTTGTATTTTTTAACTATTTTGTATCCAATTTTTAATTTTTAGTTGTTTGATAAATTACACGTTTACTTAATGTCTTATTAATTGAAAAATTCTTAATACTTATGAGCAAGGATGATAGATCTGATATTAGAATTTACTGGATTGGGATTTAAAACTGAAGGACAGTTCATATTTCTGATCAAGATTTCGTAAAAGTTATATTAATCCAAATACAAACATAAATTTATAATAAGTAAGCAAATTGCACAGCTACAATTACTCCTGCGATGTTTAAACTTATAAATGTGTTATCAATGATGAACGCATCCTTTTAAAATACATAATACAGATATTTATTATAAAAATAAATTTATAAATACTAATCTTTTCAATTAGAAGATGCACTCATAGTCATTTTTTTATTAAATATGTAAACACTCAAAACTTTGAAATTCTTTGAGGTTATATTCCCTAACTGTAAATGGTGTTCAGTTGATAATCTTTAGTAAGATATCTTTGTTAAAAAGTGTTTTTTTGTACAGTTATTTAGTAAATTCTGGTCAAATCCATTGACTATTACTTCTTTAATACAAAAAGTAGATTCATTATAAAACTTAATAAATGCTTGGAATAATGGACCAAGCTCTTGAAATAAACACTTGAATAGGACACATAAACAGTTTAATTTTTAGTCACGCATATCAAGAAGTTAATGACACATTTCTCAAACTAAATGACACTTACACCTAGTTTAAAACATATTAGCATTTATTGGTGCACAAGATAATGCTATGTTATTGGTTTAACAAAAAGTAGGTGGTGCTTTACATTCGAAAATTTATGAGGCTCATATCATAGCCGAGCTTTTTAATAAAGCAAAAAAAATAAAGGTGATAAATAAATTTAATGAAAAGTATACTAAATATTTATACTAGAGATGGGTAACTCACTCCGGAGTTTTCACTCCGATACAATTCCTCTTTCGGAGTGAATCTGAGTGGAGTTGTCTCACAGGTTTTGTCATATCCGACTTCCCTAAACTGGTATTAAATCTGTTAACATGTGCAGATATTTGCATGAGATTTTTTACTAATACAAAGATTTGGATCGAAAGAAGTGTTCTTTTTCTCGTCTCACAGCCAGTTTTAGGACTTTCCAGGTATATAATGTCACAAAATAATGCTATTTTATATTCTCATTTTGTATTTTCATATTGAAATGCATGAAATAGTAATTATTGTAATGAAATGAACAAAAATGTTTGAACTATTTGTAAACTATTTCCAAAGTCTTAATAAATGCTTAGATATGTTAACAACACACTAGGGAACACATTTGTGACAAGTATTATATTTCAAAGTTGTCGGAGTTGTGGAGTTGTTAGGTGGATATAACTCCTCTCTGAAGCGGAGTCAAATCCTAACCGATCCAGCTTCGGATATGATAAGCCCATCTCTAATTTATACCCTGGAATTAAATATTAGTATTAAAAGATCTAGATTGCTTTTTATCTGAATAGTGAATAATATTTTCATACCAAAAACTGTATTTTTTTCAAAAATCATTGCAGTAATTAATTTAAGAGCATTTCTTTTAACCCCTTCGAGATCTATTTTTATCTCTATTCCGATTTCATTGGACACATTCTGTAATTCAGTTTCATTATATATTCCAATGCAATTTTAAGAATTAGTTAACCCATTATTCCAGTGTACTTATATTAGAAGCTCCACGAATGGTTTATAGTCGTGCACATTAAATTTCAAAACGTATTCCGAATTCCCGCATTGTCGAATACTTGGCATTCTGGCGTTCCGTCGCCTGCGCTCATACTACATATACTCATTCTACTGGGAATGGCGATGCAAAAGCTCTGGGGAGATTTGAGCTTTCACATCGCGCGCTTTATGGAACTAATCGCGCGATAAATTCGTGATCTGATTTGCAAATATGATGAGCCCGTATGAACTGTGATGATGATAAATTTTTTTATTATTTTGTAATAATTTGCATTTTTAATATCAATTCGGTGTAAATGCTCAAGATTGTAGTTGTTTGTTTGTCATAGTTAGATTTGTAGTTGTTTGTCAAAATTGTTATAGATCAACAAGTGAAACAATGTATTTTCACTTGGATTTATTCATCAGCAGAGTTGGAATAACTATTATTTAACGAATATCTTGTAGAATAGCTTTTCTTGAAATAATATACTTTTATAGTTATTATTTTGTATTTTACACAATTTGCCATGGTAAAGGCTCAAATGGTCTTTTTTACCCCACCATCTATTTAGGCTTTTTAGGAAAAAATAATTAAACTGTTGTATTAACTCATCTATAAAACATTTAAATAATGTAGATATAACTATTATGTTAATGTCTCGTGTACTATACAAGAGCTCCCAACCTAAAAAACTGACGACAGAAAACACTTATTATGGATTTTCATCATTGCTATTTATCTCGCGATAATGACATCGTAAGGAATCAAGATGATGGTTGGTTATAATGTTTTTTCCCCTACTTTCAAACATTCTTGTTAAAAAATCCTAACTTTACTTGGTTTTGAGATAATCGGTGGACTTTTATACCCAGAGACCTTTTGGCCCCGATCTAGCCTCTAGCATGAATTAGGATCAGAGTTTACTGATCTTAACATATATTTAGATGTATACAGTTTCAATCTGGGGATCAAAATTAGATGTTGTTTTTAACGTCATAATTTAGTTCCTTAAGATTTATTTAAACTATTTGTTAATTAGTACCAATTCAAACTAAGTTCTTGGGATTTCTATATTTTTCTCTAATTATCAATTGCCTAGGGTAATATATAATTTCTATAGATTACTGAAAAAGATTCTAGATTCATATAAAATCTATATTATAAATTCTTATATTTCTGCTAGATCTTTTATAGATTTTGTAGTTGTTGATTTATATAGATATCGATTATCGATTATTACATATTTTATGTATTAGAAATTATAGTTTTTTAATTTAATTAAAATATGAAGTATAATTGTGTTCAACTCATGATTCTATTAAAATACCTTGAGAAATGATATTTCTCAAAGCATATTACGAGCATTTCTTTAATTCATACCTTATTCACTACAATATCGCTGTTTTATTCCAATATAACTAAAAAATTGTAGATTTTCAAGCAAAGCCAACAGAAAACGATATTTTGAATCATAGTCGCGATAATAGGTTAATCTTAAAAAAAGTGAAACTAACAGATTTCAATCCCCAAATCGGAAAGCTAAAAGCTTTCAATTCAACCAAATTGGTGGGAATTAATATTACTATATGATTTTACAAACTAAAAAAAATGTAGATTTGAATGGAAAAAGTAAATATAAATTTAAAACTGTAGCATGTCAATCTACCCTCTTGCTACCTTCTACTATATTCAAAGGCTAAATTTTCATGCGCATACAGAAAAGCTTTTACTATTTTGTTACAGTCAAGAGAAGACTCAGAATAAGCAACTCTAATTGTATTCATTGACAGAAACTACTCATTAAAGAAGCAAATAAAGTAAATTTAAAAAAATGCAATATAATGTAAAAACATTACCATTAAATAAAAAAAAATAAACAAATGTATCCACGGATTGATAATGTCTCCATGCTATACAAGCCTTGTATCAAGTTGTGTATTTTGTTGAAAAATTTATATTTTTTCTCTATATATTTTAATTCTGACTTTGTTATTATTATTTCTAGGTATACGCGGTTCATAATCGAATGGCCGCCGTTCGAGTACGCGGGTGCTAATGACAATCATCGCCAACTGCTTCGTACTCGCGCTGGAGGAGAATCTGCCGTACTCGGACAAGACAGTACTCGCACAGAAACTGGTAAATTTTAACACCACTCTTACTAATACATTATTTATTTATACAATAATTGCAAAAGTACGATCGATTATCCCAAAAGTTTTTTTGAAACTATTAAATTTCACAATTTTGAAAAAAACTAGCTGTAAGTGGAATTCTGTCTTAAGGCAATTAGGGCATCGTGCCTTAAGGCAAATTGCTGGAACTTCCGTACCAAAAATTATTATTTTTTTTTAAAACGATTAACATTTTTGAAAAAAAATTACTTTGAAAAAATAAGATTTTTGAGAAACTATAAATTGGACAAAAAATAGTTTATTTTGAAAAAAAAAATTTTTTTTTTAAAAATTTTTTTTTTAAAAATTTGTTTTTTTTGAAAAAAATTTTTTTTCTTTATTTTGACATATTGTGGAAGATCTGAACTTTTTTTTCAAAGCAATCGTACTGCTTTAACTACATAGGGACAAAATATAAAGCGCGTAAGCGCGCGTCGCTGTCTTACGCATAAGCATTGGTACGGAATCGATAGGAATGTTAACAAAATGTATACTTATGTTAAAATTCTATATAAATGTCTGATAATTTGATGTGCATATGTCTAATGATCATTTTTGACCGCCAAATGGCTCATTTTTTTACTTTTTCATCTATATCTCCGAAACCGCTGGACCTACCTTCATGAAAGTTGTATCGATTCTTCATCTTGTCAATACAAATAAAATGTTTTTTGAATTATTAAAATCGGACGCTCCGTTCTCTTAAAAACTGAGGTACCGTTTTCGGAACTTTTTGCCCCGTATCTTCGGAACGGCTTGACCTGCCTTGCCAAAAATCAGCACGTCTCCTTATCAATACGGATCGAATGTTTTTTGAATTATTCAAATCGGTTGATCCGTGTTCCCGAAATCGTCGACGAAAATTTGTATCCGCACCAACATACACACACATACATACATACATGCATACACACACACATACAACACACAAACACACACACACACACACATACATCCATTTTTTCTAAGGTATGCCAAAATGTTCAGAACCCTCTGAAACGTAAAGATATATAAAAATTTTCATTT